>NW_027497607.1:0-24066 GCF_021521415.1 Bidens hawaiensis
TAGAAATTTGAGTGAGGTGTGATTCTTAGAGCATATAATGTCTTAATGAACATTGGAATGTAATGTTTATTGCATTTAATATAAATCTACTTCCACTCTCTTTGTCTAGTAACGTGTATATACATTTACATATCATTCACGTCACATGTGGGCATATGGGTACTCCATCTTACACTTGGGTATTTGTGCTTACCCCATCTTTAGGCTTACATTGTTGGGTGTAAATATGGTTGTGGGATCACAATGTTTTGATTATCTTTCATGCACTATATACATATATAGTAGATTATATGTTACGTATCTATATTTTGCAACATGTTATTGGTTTTGTAATATATATATACACGGTTAATGGTTCTCATAGTTCTCAGCATATTATTATTTTCAGAGATTATATATGTCTTATCTTACTCTTATGATAAAGTTAAATAATGAGACTTATGTGTTAAGCCAATATTTAATTCTTGCCTAATTTTCCTCATAATCTTCTAATCGTTCATCTCATTCATCCTAGTTGTCAATGGGTCATCGTCAAAACCATGTTGGCAATTGGGTTATAATTCTCTTATAATTTTTTAATTTCCCTCTCATTCATATCATCCTAGTTATCCATGTGTAATGGATCAAAACTATTTTGGCAATTGAGTATAAAATAGTCAATTTTCTCTTATAATTTTCTATTTCTCAACAATTCATCCTAGCTATCCATGGATCACATGTTAAAACCATTTTGGTAATTAAGTTATAAAAGGATTTAAATGTTGATAACCTTAAAGATGGAAAGTAGTGATTGCATCGAAACAGAAGGCAAACGGGCAATAAGTTGCGCTGCAACCCCTTTTGGGTTACAAAACTCAATCTTTTAAAAACTACATTAGTTAATCTGGAGTCATAATATTACTATGCATGACCCGTTGAACTCGGCTAAGTAACTCCACATCTTCAGGGGCGAGGACACTAAAAGTGTCAAAAGCAAAATTAATAATGTATGTGGTAATCATACATGTCTTCTCATGTTTAGTCACCTTACATGAAGTAGCTTTAAAGCAACTTGGCCGACTATGAAATCACTACTCCCTAAAATGGTCAGGAAATTAAAATTAAGATATGAATGAAGATCAAACAAGTATAAATATGATAGTTATACAACTAGAAAATAGCCAAAACAATCTTTAATAGGGTTGGTTTGTTCTTCGATGTCAATTTTTTTCTCATTGACATGATATTTCGTATTATCTAGGGTAACTATGATATGATAAAAACAAGAATACATAGAGAAATAGAGTAACGATCAATCAAGCGTATCATTCCGTTATGTTAATTCCATTATAAGTCATACATTAACGACCTAACAACTCATTACAATAAAGTCCTTAACTTTCAAACTAATACATTTCTAGTCCCTAATCTAGATATCTTTCTCATATTACACTTCCACTCCCTGAAGTATTATATCAATAACAAATTAGCAGACGTGATCTAAATTGTTAATATTGGATAACAATGGAAATACTTGTGGAAAACAACAAATGTTGTATATAAAAGGATTTCTTAAATTTATAGATTCAGATTTCTAAACTTCTTATTGTTTGTACTACATATTTAATTTCTTTTTTACCTTTAATTTTGTTCATTTATTTAAATAACAGATTTTATTTATTTTTTTCATTTGACAAATCTAATGTAATACATTAGCTCAACTCTCTCTCTCTCAGAGGGAGACGAGTTCAAAAGAGAACTACAAAAAACGTGAGGAATTGAGATTGATTCTCAGCCCTTGATCGTTGTAACACCCCGACCAAGGCGGATTATACATCGGGGCGCCACATATTGTTTCATTACTCGTGACACTATTGGGTGTCAATATTTAATAAATACATTCATTCGCGCACGCGCAGGGTAAACACAAGATAACATAAATCATCATAAATCAATATATTATAAGGCAAAATATTAGAACAACAAATAACTTGTCTTGATACATTTTTAATCTAGGTCCAAAATAAAGAAAACTTCCTATGTGTCCACAAGCTCCAAAACAGCTACTGCAAACCTGAACATGTGTTAAAATAAACCTCAAACACTTGCGTGTTGGTGAGAAATCAAGTTTAATACAATACATAGATAACAATAAATCTGCGCACAACATGTGTATGTCTGGTTTTCAACAAGGGTGTAATCTGATCGGGACCAACTCTAAGATTCATAAGACTGCCAGTGCTCACAATTGAGCTCACAAACAAGACAAACTGTGCATGTGTAAACAAAAGAGAAAATCATAAACGATAGTTCTCCCGTGTTCATCTAATGGTACCATGAAAACTGCGGAATATACCGACAAGACGGTTAATGATCCACACATACAAATAAACAGCCAAGTCTACGTCCTCAACACATGGGATACTGCGCGACTAAAGTTCATAAACAAGTTTAAGACTCTAAGTTTGTATGAACACATGAACATCCCAAAACATTAAAAGCAAAAAGGGATTAGGTACGAGATTACTCACTTGATAAACGATGCGGTGTAAGATAAAGCAAGAACCAACTTTAAACAAGCACAAGTTAACCTATAAATAAGATTATTGTTTTAATGATTGGTTTAAGTCTTGATTATAAGTTAGCATAATTAATAAGTAAATTATTATATATAACATATATATATTACCGGAAAAGCAGGGCAGAACAGGGAGGAAGACGGAGGCAGAGAGGAAGACGGCAGAGAGGGCAAGGGGCAAGAGAACAGGAGAGATTAAGTGTTTTGTGTGTGTGGTGTTATGAAAATATTACTATTATTTATAGAGAAACCCTAGGAGACATAATCCCTAGAAAAGGGGAAAGGATCTCAAGACAAACAGAACAAGACAAAACAAAAGATAACAAAAGATATCAAAAGCAAGTAAAAGATATCAAAAGATATGGCAGCTGCAGGGGGCAAGATAAAGCTGTCAGGGAACAGTAAAAAGCATGGGCGGGTCAGATAAAGGTACTGGTCAAGCATGGCAAAAGCAGATCTCAAAAGATAATGTCAGTCACTTTTTCTGCCAACCAATGGGGTTGGTGCGCATGCTGCGCCAAAAGTGGCTTTTCAGACATAAAGCAGATTAGGTCAACAGCTCAGAAGATAAGACAACACAAAAGCAACGGCTAGATTCAACAGAAGAAAACTCAAAGGGTTCAGCGCGAGAAGGCTAAGGCGCGAAGGCAGACACAGAAGGTCAAGAGAGCGCGAGTGCGAAGGCAGTCAGAAACAACCTTAACGCGTCGCGGAAAGAACTACATTTCTAAGCGCGCCGCGGGAAGAATCACATTTCTTAGCGCGCCGCGGGAGGAACTAAAATTCCTAGCGCGCCGCGGGAAGAACTATAATTCTTCGCGCGTCGAGGGGTGAACTACGATTCTTAGCGCGCTGCGAGAAGAACTACAAATCCTTAGCGCGTCGCGGGAAGAACTACCGTTCTTAGCGCGCTGCGAGAAGAATTACAATTCTTAGCGCGCTGCGAGAAGAGTTCGTCTCGCGTAACGCTGAAACAGGTGGTCTTCACGCAGGCTTCCTTGCAAGGGGTCTGCGCAGACAATCTTAGGCGGGAAGGAACAAAAGAGTTAGAAGAAAAAGAGGAAAACAAGGCTTAAGGGCGGGACGGCGACAAGAGGGAAAAGAAGGCGGAAAGAGAGAAGGAGAGGGACGGGACGGCGGAAAGAAAGAGAAAGAAAGAGGCGGGAAGGAAAATATATTATTATTATTAAAAATACAGTATAAGTATAAATATTAAATCATAAAAGAAAGAGATCGGGTCAGAGAAACGGGTACCTGGGTCGGGTCGGATTCGGGGCAGATGTCACAGTCTCCCCTACTTTAAGAAATTTCGTCCCGAAATTTATCTCGAAGTAGGTTGCGCAGAGAACAGGTGCGGGTACTTGATCTTCATTTGATCTTCCCTTTCCCATGTAAACTCGGCTCCGCGCTTGGACTCCCAGCGAACTTTCACGATAGGGATACGACTGCGCTTGGTTTGCTTAACCTCGCGATCCATAATCTCAACAGGCTTCTCAACGAAATGCATAGTTTCATCAACTTGAACTTCATCAAGTGGAATGTGAAGGTTCTCGTCAGCTAAACACTTCTTGAGATTGGATACATGGAACGTTGGATGCACATTACTGAGCGCGGGCGGCAGGTCAAGTCTGTAGGCAACTTTTCCCACACGCGCGAGAATCTTGAATGGACCAACATAACGAGGAGCAAGCTTACCCTTCTTCCCAAAGCGGACAACACCTTTCCAAGGCGACACTTTGAGGAGAACAAGATAACCAACTTGAAATTCGAGAGGCTTTCGCCTACGATCTGCGTAACTCTTCTGTCGGCTTCTGGCAGTCAGCAGATGATCACGGATCTTGGCGATTTTATCGGTTGTCTCTTGAACAAGTTCGGGTCCTGTGATTTGAGCTTCTCCCACTTCGCTCCAACAAATCGGGGAGCGGCACTTACGACCGTAAAGTGCTTCAAATGGGGCCATACCAATACTGGAATGATAGCTGTTATTATAAGAGAACTCGATCAAAGGCAGGTGTGAATCCCAATTACCTCCAAAATCAAGAACACAAGATCGGAGCATATACTCAAGAGTCTGAATAGTTCGCTCAGACTGACCGTCAGTCTGGGGATGATATGCCGTACTCATGTCCAAGCGAGTTCCTAGCGCAGATTGGAGAGATTTCCAAAAGCGAGATATAAAACGGCCATCGCGATCGGATATGATGCTCAAAGGAGTACCATGGCGGCAGACAATTTCCTTGACATAAAGCTGCGCGAGTTGCTCAACACGGTAGTTTTCACGAATGGGCAGAAAGTGAGCAGACTTAGTCAAACGATCCACTATTACCCAAATGCTATCATGTTTGCTTGCTGTCAAAGGTAACTTGGTAATAAAGTCCATCGCTACACATTCCCATTTCCACGTAGGAATTTCTGGTTGTTCGAGCAAACCAGATGGGCGTTGGTGTTCAGCTTTTACTTTAGAACAAGTCAGGCATCTAGCTACGAACACAGCAATATCCTTTTTCATACCGGGCCACCAATAAGTAATGCGCAAATCCTTGTACATCTTATCAGCGCCGGGATGAATAGAATACCGAGATTTGTGCGCTTCACTCAGGATTTCAGCGCGAAGATTCTCATCAAAGGGAATCCAGATGCGATTGAGATAGCAGAGAATTCCACTCAGATTAGGGACAAAGTGTGCTTCCGCGCCACACGCTAACTCGGCGCGAAGGTTACCATTACTGATGGATGCGCGCTGCGCGTCACGAATACGTGATTCAAGGTTGCTTTGGATCGGCGCGAAGTGAAGCTGCGTGCGCGGCAAGATACAGTTAAGCTGGCAGGGTTTTCGGCTGAGCGCATCGGCTACCACATTAGCCTTACCAGGATGATACCGGATCTCACAATCGTAATCGCTGATGAGTTCGTTCCATCGGCGTTGTCTCATGTTAAGTTCCTTCTGATCAAAGATATGCTGAAGGCTTTTATGGTCAGTGTAGAGGATACACTTAGTACCATAGAGGTAGTGTCTCCAGATCTTCAAGGCAAAAACAACTGCACCAAGTTCGAGATCGTGAGTTGTATAATTCTTTTCATGAACCTTGAGTTGCCTTGATGCGTAAGCGATAACCTTGCGTCGTTGCATAAGAACACAACCGAGACCTTGGTTGGATGCATCGCAATACACGACAAAATCATCATTACCATCAGGTAGCGCAAGAACAGGAGCTTCACACAACAAACGCTTGAGCATCAGAAAGGCTTCTTCTTGCTTCGAGCCCCAAATATACGGTTTACCTTTGTGCGTTAGAGCTGTTAAAGGCAAAGCGATCTTTGAGAAGTTCGAAATGAATCGCCGGTAGTAACCAGCTAAGCCCAGAAAGGAACGGATCTCGGAAGGAGAGGATGGCGTAAACCAGTTCTTGATTGCTTCAATTTTGGATGGGTCGACATGAATACCCATCTTGTTGACAACATGGCCAAGAAACTGTACTTCATCAGACCAAAATTCACACTTGGAAAGCTTAGCATAGAGTTGCTCAGCTCTAAGCTTTTGCAATACCAATCGGAGATGTTGCTCATGCTCGGCCTTAGTCTTAGAATACACCAGAACATCATCGATAAACACAATCACGAATTTATCCAAGAAAGGCCTACACACCCGGTTCATTAGATCCATGAAAACGGCGGGTGCGTTGGTTAAACCGAAGGACATGACCAAGAATTCAAAATGGCCATAACGAGTTCGAAAAGCAGTCTTCGGAACATCTTCATCGCGGATGCGCAACTGGTGATAGCCAGAGCGGAGATCAATCTTCGAGAAACAAGAGGCACCTTGGAGTTGATCAAAGAGGTCGTCAATACGCGGTAAGGGATACCGGTTTTTAATGGTGAGTTTGTTCAACTCGCGGTAATCAATACACATGCGAAACGATCCATCTTTCTTTTTAACGAACAACACCGGAGCACCCCAGGGCGAAGAGCTAGGGCGAATGAATCCTTTAGCAATCAACTCTTGAAGTTGGCTTGCCAATTCTTGCATCTCAGCGGGCGCAAGACGGTAAGGAGATTTAGCCACGGGGGAAGCACCAGGGACAAGATCAATACGGAACTCGACTTCACGAGCGGGAGGGATACCAGGAAGATCATCAGGAAAAACTTCAGGGAAATCACGCACAACAGGGATATCGCGAAGCTTCTTTTCTTCAGCAGGTTTAACCACATGGGCTAGAAATGCAATACACTTCTTCCGCATGAGCCTTCGGGCTTCGGCGCAAGACATAAGCTTAAGACCACTGGAGGGTTTTTCGCCGTAAATATGAAGATCACCATTTTCTCGAGGAATGCGAATCAACTTCTTGGCGCAAATAACTTCGGCGCGATTCTTCGAGAGCCAGTCCATACCAATAATAACATCAAAGCTTCCAAGAGGCATAGGGATGAGGTCAATCAGAAAATCGTTTTCGTTAAGGTTAAGCGTACAATCTTTAATCACTGAGTTAATTAAAACAGTTTCGCCGTTAGCCAATTCAACTGAAAAATCTTCTTTTAAATCGTTGCGCGGTCGCGCAAGCTTCTGCTCAAAGGCGCGAGAGATAAAACTTCGATCGGCGCCAGAATCAAAAAGTACAGAAGCATAAAATCCGTTAAGCAAAAATGTACCATTAACTACGTCATTATTCGCTTGCGCTTGGTGCGCGGTTATGTTAAAAGCTCGTCCACGCGTCACTTGGTTCGAAATCTGGTTCACCGGATTCGCTTGTGTAATCTGAACTTGTAACCTTGGGCACGCGTTCCGGAAATGACTGGGATCACCGCAGTTAAAGCACGATCTGGGTCGTGAGTTTTGGTAGGTTGGTTGTGGGTTCTGCGGGTAGACTGGTGGTGTTGGCGCAATTGGGTTGGCGAGAGGGACTCTACAGTATTCGGCAGAGTGACCAACGCGGCCACATCGGTTACATTGTCGACACGGGGTCTGGGTTGGGTGGTGAAATCTACAGGTTGGGCAAAAGGGATGGTTTCCTGTGTAAGGTTTCTTAAGTGGCGGGGCAGGGAGTGCTGGATTGGTTAAGGCATAGTTGTGGACTATAGGGGGAGTTGGGTAGGCTGACAGAGGGTTAGGCGCGTATACTGGAGGTTGGTAGGCGGGTTGCTGGACAATGGGCGGGTTGGTAAGCGCATAGGCTTTGCGCCTGCGCTTGAGGTTGTTACGGTTTGAGGGTTCTGGTTTGGTTTCTGTTGGTTCAGGGACAGTCTTGGTGGGTTTGGTTTTCTCAGCTCCCCGCAGGAACAGGGTTCCTGCTCTGACATGGTTGTCGCTGAGCACAGCGGCCAACTCAATGGCGTCAGAGAGGGTAACTGGGTTTCTGGCCCATACAGAATCTTGAATTTCCATGGGGAGACCCCCAAGGAATTTCTCGATTGCTCGGCGGGAAGGGGTAACAAGGTGAGGGACCAGTAAGCTTAGCTCGTGGAAGCGCGTCGCGTACTCGCGCGCTTCTCCGCTGTATTGCTTCAAGTTCCAGAATTCTTCCTCCAGGCGCTTAACTTCGTTGGGAGGGCAGAATTCTCGCGTAAGAATTTCCTTGAATTCCTCCCATGTCATGCTAGAAGCAGCCTCTGCGCCACGCGCATGAGCTACTCCATTCCACCATGTAAGCGCTCTAGATTCCAGGACACTGGAAGCATACAGGGTTCGTCTGTCTGAGGGGCATTGGGTGTGGAGGAAAGTGTTTTCTATTTTCTCAAGCCACTGGAGCATCACGGTGGCTCCTTCAAGACCTGTGAACTTTGGAGGGTTACCCGCGTTAAAGGATTTAATGTTGTAACCAGAGGTGTTGGTATTGTTTTGGCTCAAAGCTTGGGCTATTGCGGCGGCCATTTCCTGGGAACGTTGCTGTCTACGCATGCGCGAGGCTTCTCTTCTCTGAAATCGGCGAGATAGCGGAGGCATTCTATAAAAATTTTAATTTTAGTTAATATCTTGGTTTTAGCGCAAAGTTTTAATCTTATAAAGCTTGGTTTCACGGAGTCAGTTACTGTCAAGTAAAATAAATGATCCTAAATGCAGACTTAATAAAGGTAACAAATTCGAATCAAGAATCGACAATTCATGTATCACCATGACTTTCCGAATTCCCAATTTAAAATATACGAGCAAACGAGTATTGGAGATTGACGATTCATGTATCACCATGACTTTTCAATCTTCAATATAAAATACACAAGAAAATGAGTATTGGAGGTTGACAATTCATGTATCACCATGACTTTTCAAGTCTCCAACCTCAGAACATAATCGTAAATGGAAATTGAAAATCAACTATTCATGTATCACCATGACTTTTCGGATTTTCAAATCCAACAAACGAATATGTAAGTAAAATCAATAAAAATCGAAATTTAGCAAAAATCGAAATATCGCGAAATAAAACATAAAATCATATACTGCGCAAGCGCGAGCATATTCATAAATAACGAGTAATTAACAATAAGCGCGCAAACATGAGATTTCTCTCATGCGCGAGAAGGGACTCTTAGGTATTCTAGGCCGTTACGTCTAACCACCTATCCTAAAGTCAACGAGCTCTGATACCAATCTGTAACAACCCGACCAAAGGCGGATTATACATCGGGGCGCCACATATTGTTTCATTACTCGTGACACTATTGGGTGTCAATATTTAATAAATACATTCATTCGCGCACGCGCAGGGTAAACACAAGATAACATAAATCATCATAAATCAATATATTATAAGGCAAAATATTAGAACAACAAATAACTTGTCTTGATACATTTTTAATCTAGGTCCAAAATAAAGAAAACTTCCTATGTGTCCACAAGCTCCAAAACAGCTACTGCAAACCTGAACATGTGTTAAAATAAACGTCAAACACTTGCGTGTTGGTGAGAAATCAAGTTTAATACAATACATAGATAACAATAAATCTGCGCACAACATGTGTATGTCTGGTTTTCAACAAGGGTGTAATCTGATCGGGACCAACTCTAAGATTCATAAGACTGCCAGTGCTCACAATTGAGCTCACAAACAAGACAAACTGTGCATGTGTAAACAAAAGAGAAAATCATAAACGATAGTTCTCCCGTGTTCATCTAATGGTACCATGAAAACTGCGGAATATACCGACAAGACGGTTAATGATCCACACATACAAATAAACAGCCAAGTCTACGTCCTCAACACATGGGATACTGCGCGACTAAAGTTCATAAACAAGTTTAAGACTCTAAGTTTGTATGAACACATGAACATCCCAAAACATTAAAAGCAAAAAGGGATTAGGTACGAGATTACTCACTTGATAAACGATGCGGTGTAAGATAAAGCAAGAACCAACTTTAAACAAGCACAAGTTAACCTATAAATAAGATTATTGTTTTAATGATTGGTTTAAGTCTTGATTATAAGTTAGCATAATTAATAAGTAAATTATTATATATAACATATATATATTACCGGAAAAGCAGGGCAGAACAGGGAGGAAGACGGAGGCAGAGAGGAAGACGGCAGAGAGGGCAAGGGGCAAGAGAACAGGAGAGATTAAGTGTTTTGTGTGTGTGGTGTTATGAAAATATTACTATTATTTATAGAGAAACCCTAGGAGACATAATCCCTAGAAAAGGGGAAAGGATCTCAAGACAAACAGAACAAGACAAAACAAAAGATAACAAAAGATATCAAAAGCAAGTAAAAGATATCAAAAGATATGGCAGCTGCAGGGGGGCAAGATAAAGCTGTCAGGGAACAGTAAAAAGCATGGGCGGGTCAGATAAAGGTACTGGTCAAGCATGGCAAAAGCAGATCTCAAAAGATAATGTCAGTCACTTTTTCTGCCAACCAATGGGGTTGGTGCGCATGCTGCGCCAAAAGTGGCTTTTCAGACATAAAGCAGATTAGGTCAACAGCTCAGAAGATAAGACAACACAAAAGCAACGGCTAGATTCAACAGAAGAAAACTCAAAGGGTTCAGCGCGAGAAGGCTAAGGCGCGAAGGCAGACACAGAAGGTCAAGAGAGCGCGAGTGCGAAGGCAGTCAGAAACAACCTTAACGCGTCGCGGAAAGAACTACATTTCTAAGCGCGCCGCGGGAAGAATCACATTTCTTAGCGCGCCGCGGGAGGAACTAAAATTCCTAGCGCGCCGCGGGAAGAACTATAATTCTTCGCGCGTCGAGGGGTGAACTACGATTCTTAGCGCGCTGCGAGAAGAACTACAAATCCTTAGCGCGTCGCGGGAAGAACTACCGTTCTTAGCGCGCTGCGAGAAGAATTACAATTCTTAGCGCGCTGCGAGAAGAGTTCGTCTCGCGTAACGCTGAAACAGGTGGTCTTCACGCAGGCTTCCTTGCAAGGGGTCTGCGCAGACAACCTTAGGCGGGAAGGAACAAAAGAGTTAGAAGAAAAAGAGGAAAACAAGGCTTAAGGGCGGGACGGCGACAAGAGGGAAAAGAAGGCGGAAAGAGAGAAGGAGAGGGACGGGACGGCGGAAAGAAAGAGAAAGAAAGAGGCGGGAAGGAAAATATATTATTATTATTAAAAATACAGTATAAGTATAAATATTAAATCATAAAAGAAAGAGATCGGGTCAGAGAAACGGGTACCTGGGTCGGGTCGGATTCGGGGCAGATGTCACAATCGTGTTCCTCAATCTGCATCCTCGTTCACATACATCACATCATTTTTATAAAAAAAACATCTAAAAAATTTAATAAAAAAATTATAAAAGAAAAAATCACAAAAATAAAAAAATATATATAAAAAACATAATATTTATCTAGCATCTCTCATTCAAAATGTTTGTTTTATGATCGTTATCCTCATCCTGTATATATACATGTAGGGGTGTTCAAAAAATCCGAAATCCGAAAAAAATTGAAATCCGAACCGAAATCGAAACCCAAATAAACCGATCTGAATTCTTATCATAACTAATTTGGATTCGGATATGGAAATTTAAAAAATTTGGATTGTTCGGGTTATTCGGATATCCGTTTAATCCGAATTAAAAACATGTTTTTAGTGCTATTTTCTGGTTTGGTATATTTATTAGACTATTATTTGAAGTTTAAACTTAAAATTTGTGTTAAGAATAATTCGTATTTTCAAGTTTATATGTTTATTGTGATTCTAAACTATTAAATGTTAGGAACAAAAAAATAGGAAAACTTTTTAGGTTTATTTCGGATTATTCGGATAATTTCGGATTATTCGGATATATCCGAATCCGATCCGAATTGAATTCGGATCGGATAGGAATATTCCTAATTCGGATCGGATCGGATTTCAGATAGGGTACAAAAATTTTCAAATCCGAATAACCCGAATCGAATAACTCGAATAATCCGTTATCCGATCTGATGAACACCCCTATATACATGTACACACATAGAAATACAATGCATAATTGAGGGGTAGGTGTGAGTTTGATGGCTTGATCCGTACATATTAATTCTTTTTCTGGATCTGACAATACCATTGTCTGTACCACTCTTTTATCTGTATTTTGGTGTACAAATACAAACATTCTAAGTTTTTAGGTGATTTATCATTTATTTAAGGTTGTTTGTTTATTTAAGGAAATAGGATTGTTGGGGCCGGTTAATTAATTTCATGTGATTTATCAGATGATTTTGTTTTTATTATATGGTTATTTAAATAAGGGTAAAGTTAAGATACAAAGGAAAACAAAGATGAGAAGGGTGAGAAATAATCTAATCAATTGATTTTAAATTTGAATGGTAGAGATTAATTTAAAAATAAAAATTGATGAAAATGGCATGAAGGTAATAACCACTTTTGATGATTTTCTCTCTCCACATGCAAGGCACATGTCAATTATTCCGTCATTTTAAAACGTTTCTAACTTTTTCGTACGATATTTTTTTTAGAATTTTTTTTATCATAATAATAAGCGTTTTTTTATCTTTAATATGAATATCATATTGTTATATAAAAATAAAAATAAAAGTTGACGGGTTTTCTATATTGTGTTATTTGGCTGTCCATTGTTTTTTTAATTGGGTTTTGCTGTGCATTGTATTATAGATTTTGTATTTTAACTTTACCCCTCAATTTAAAGATAAAAATTAAAACAAATATTACATCATTATGTTTTTTTCGTCATTGTGTCTTTGTGTTCAACATTTGTCTATTGACTTATCATTGTGTTTTAGTCATTGTGCTTAACATTCACTTAAGTTGAGAAAAATAGTATTATGTTTATTGTGTATTACGTTCAAGTCATTGTGTAATATGTAGATTCCATTGTGTTTACGTTTTAGGTCATTATGTTATATTTATATACCATTGTGTCTTACGTTTCAGATCATTGTGCTATATGTATTCATTATTGTGTTTAAAAACGGTGTTATTAGTGTTTAAAAAAGACACAATGGCGAAAAAAACACATAGACAAACAGAAAGACATAACTACGAAAAAAGACACAATGGTAAGCAAAAAAGACACAAGGGCGAAAAAAAACACATAGACAAACAGAATGACACAATTACGAAAAATACACAATGGTAAGCAAAAAAGACACAACGGCCGAAAAAACACATAGACAAACAGAAAGACACAATGGTGAGCAAAAAAGACACAATGGCGAAAAAACCACATAGGCAAACAGAAAGACACAATGACGAAAAAAGACACAATGGTAAGCAAAAAAGACACAATGGCGAAAAAAAACACATAGACAAACAGAAAGACACAATAACGAAAAAAGACACAATGGCGAAAAAAACACATAGACAAACAGAAAGACACAATGAAGAAAAACGACACAATGGTAAGCAAAAAAGACACAATGACGTAATTTTTATTTTATTTTTATATAACGAAATCATACTCATATTAAAGATAAAAAAACGCTTATTATTATGATGAATTTTATTTTTTAAAAAATATCATATGAAAAAATTATAGACGTTTAAAAATGATTGTGGAATTAACATGTGACTTGCATGTGGAGAGAGAAAATGTGTACTATTACCTTTATACCCTTTTTTCTTTGGTCCCTACTTGACACATGTTAATTAGTTATGACTTTTCACCTTTCTCATTTTTGTTAGCCTTTATATAATAATTCAACCCTTTAAATAAAAAGGTATGTTTGTTAAATATGAATATTTTGTTTTGTAACTAATACTTATCAATGACTTAATTATTGATAAGTTACTAACTATTATTATTGTTTATTTCATCCAAAATTTAAACTATTAAAATTTATTCGATTTTTGATCTAAATTCATTTTAATCTAAAACATGGCTAGTTATTATTTTTTTATTTGATCTCAAACGTGTAGTGTTTTTGTCTTTGATTTTAATAAATTATTGTAATGTAGGATTATCTTATGTAATGTAGAGATAGCTACGCAATGTAGAATGTTGTATAATCATAACTAATGTAGTGTAGGCACAATTTTAAATGTTGTGTTGACATATCTAGTGTAGTGTAGAAAAAACTAATTTTGTGTAGTTAAACTAATATACGGTATGCAAAACTAATGTTGTGTAGGTACATTTTCAAATGGTTGTGTAGACATATCTAATGCTAGACATATCTAATGTAATGTAGGTAAAACAAATGTACTGTATGAACACTTTCACATGTTGTGTAGTTATAACAATGTTTTGTAGGAATCGATTTGTTTATATAATAAAGTGTTGGCAAAAACAAATAAAAATGAGGTAGGGTATTAAACTTACCCATCAGTTAATAAAATACCTCTGCTGGTTATTATGTCATGCGTCATACATAAGTTATGGCGCAATATATTATGTGTCCAGACGCAAAACATTCTCTGACACCTCGAGAATGGGAGCGCCAAAGATCTCCGTAAGCATGGTGCAAAAAGGAGATATAATCATAGTAAAGAGCATCCAACCAATAAGGAATTGATAACACACAGTCACTAGTACTACATAGTACGACAAGTCAACATCAAATGGCCATGATGTCCACCAATTATCCTTAACACACGTCCAAGGACCCCGATTGGTGGATTGCCCGATAGAGTAGGTGACCATATCCTCCCTCTCCTCCCCAACAGCTATAAATACCAAAATACCTCCAAATGGTAAATGATCTGGACTTTTACTTGTGATTATTCTCTATAAAGTATTGTCTTTACACTGATACTGATTCTCACGCCGGAGGGTGGTTACGAGCTCACGGTGTTTTGCTTTGTAGGTGAATCTACTCATTCGAGCCGGATAATATTAAACCCATCGTGAGGAATAATTAATCATCACCCTAGACTAAGGGGGATTTCTTGTTTCTTCAATAGGCTTACTTCAATACATTGTATGTACTATAAAAACAAATTCATAATATACAATATAATGTTGCAAAATTTTAAATGTGCAACAAATTCTAAAACAAATAAACAACTTACACAACCATAAAAAAAAGATCATTATTTTAATGAAAAATATAACATAGTATTAGCCTTTTAATGAGCATTAAGTGTGCACACAAAAGTAACCACTTCCCACATTAAAATCTAGTTTAATGAAACATACACCACAAAAGACGTATATAACCTTTTTATTAAATTATATGTCACAAATATGTTTTTTAACTACGAATTTGTCATTTCTGATTATCATTGATTAAAGACAATCAATAGTTCAGATTTGTTTCTTGCACTTCTCGCTATAATATCACTTCTCGCATTAACTCTCCTCTCTCTCTCTATATATATATATAGGTTTAAGTTCAAGAAAGAAATCAAATTATTGCAAGAAATGAGAGAAATAAATATGAGCCACTAGTTTTATTTTAGGTTTTAAATATTTAAAAATAAATAAAAAAGATGTAAATAAAAAAGATGTAAATGCAACAATAAATGCACTCTCTCTCTTCAATTAATACAACTAATATAACCATAATAAATATCTCTAATAATATATCTAACTCATTTAACTATAATAATTAAAAAAGATAAAAACACTACTTTAGTTTTATTTTTATTTACACATTCTTCATTTTATTCAACATAAATACAATTTATTCATATAATACTACTTCTTTATATTAAAAAATAATTTTCACTCAATATATTAGCATATATCAACGTATTTAAGTTCAATAAATATACAACCTACACAAAGTTATATAACATACACTTGTTTTGAGCAATAAAAACGTACAACATACAAAAAACATATAACTTACATATGTAATTCGACATCAACAATTATATAAACTACACAAAGATACACATACCCTACACATGCGTAGGTCATATGTTTTTCGTATGTAAGCTATATGTTTTCTTATTCTTAAAACAAGTGTAGGTTACATGTTTTTGTGTAGGTTGTATATTTTTTATTGACATTTAATGCAACCATGTGTAAGATAGTTTTTTTTATTATTCATCACAATGTAACTACGTGTTGATGGATATTCATATGTTGAATTTAAAGAAATTGGTTTTGAAAAGAAATTAATGTATAAATAAATTGTATTTGTGTAAGATAAAATTTTCGTGTGTAGGTTTATATGTTTTTTTTGTGCAGGTTGTATGTTTTTGTGTGCGTGTGTATTTTATTGATGATGAATTTTATGTGTAGGTTAAATGTTTTTCGTGTGTAGGTTATATGTTGTCTTATTCTTAGAACACGTGTAGATTATAAGCTTTTGTGTAGGTTGTATGTTTTTTTGTTAATATCTAATGCAAACACATGTAAAATTGTTTTTTGGTATTATTCATCATAATGTAAGTATGTGTTGATGGATATTAATATATTGAGTTGGAAGAAATTAGTTTTGGATATAAAGAAATTTCAATGTATGAATAAATTATACTTGTGTAGAATAAAAATTCAAGAAACAAAAAGTAAGTTATAAAAATAAATGAGTTCTTAATATTTTCTAATTATAATAATTTAATTAGTTATATTAATTAAATAAATAAGTATTGTGGTTTATTAGTTATATTAATTGAAGAAAGAGAATAATTAATAGTTTCTTTATTTAGTTTAAGCATTTAAAACTTAAAACAAAACTAGTGGTTCATATTCATTTCTTACATTTCTTGCAATAATATCATTTTTCTCTTGAACCATATATATGTGTGTGTATATATATATGTATACTAGTAAGAGTGCCCGCGCGTTGCGGCGGGGACACAACTGCGATTCGGTCAGTAGCTGCTCATTCTATTCTGGTGCCAAAATTTTCTATAGTAAAATTTGTATTCGGTATAGTTTCATTGCGGGTGTTAAACACATCCACATTACTTTGGATTTAGTATTTTACAGTTTTACACTTTTACTAAATGATTGCTTATCAAATAATACTTTAGGTATAGGCCAGTCTTCCTATTTCCAACTAACAGAGCTAAAGGAAAAAATAAATAATGACGATGTTTGTAACATTTTTTCTTCTGGGGTTCGTCCATTTACAATACTCGTTTCTCACATTCACTTTGCTAGCTTAGAAGTGGTCTTCCCAGGTTTTGTTGGAAATAAACGATATAAATAACTTTTCCCAACCATTATGTGGCATTTGAAACATAAACATGTTTCAAAATCAAATCGGCAAATCTTTAACAATTCATGTGTTCCGTGTAATAATTATCCTAAAATTAATTTGTTAACAAACAAAATCTAAGAGAAATGTATTAAGATATTTGGGTCCTTCAATTGTTTGTTGTAAAAGATTTCATAAGTCCACATTTTTTTACAACTCTACCCAAACTGGCCTGGTGCAAAATTTAGTTAATTATGTTGACTCGTTAACTACTGTTAAATGCATGTTTGACTTTCAAAAACTCAATTAGTCGCAATACCTAAATGAACTGAAATGAAGTTCACCAACAATACACTCCTTCAGTTGGCCAGAACTCTGTTTTGTTTCCGGTCTGGGAAACCGTCTGCAGAACTGCATCCGCTTGCAGTTTATTTCAGCACCCGACAACACATTACTCTTCACGGTCACCTTTTGTTGCTCTAGATCAATGCCAAAAGTTCCCACCCCTATAAATAATAATAATAAAAAACTAATATAAACTATTTTAGGTTGGAAATCTTGATTAGTTTTTAAAAAATTAGTAAATTAATAATTAACAAGCCTACTATTTTGCCAAGAACCCTCTTCACGTCCCCAACACTTTCGCCAGATGGCATGCCAACCTTAAGAACAGTAGTCTGCATACCCATCAATATAAATTTATAAGCTATCAAGCCATTTATCATATATCACAGTTAAGATAATACATCAACAATGCAAATAGTTTAGACTTTAGATATGGTTACTTGATATAAAATTTGTTATATACTACGAGCCGAACCGAACCGAACCGAAGGAAGCCTTGTTCGTATTTGTTTGTCTACCTTTGAACTTGTTCACATATATCAACCGAACACAATTTCATGTGTGTATTTGTTGATTAAGGTAATAGATTTGTTCCAAGTCATTCGTGTTTATTTGTTAACTTCATAGACGAAGACAAATGAACATAAACAAACACATGACATACTGAAAATTAAAAAAAAACATTGTAAACAAGCCAAAAAATGCTTGGAAAATAATGCTTATAAACATAAACAAACTAATGCTTAGAAACTCACTCAATATCGCTCGAAAAATGCTTGGAAATTGCTCGCTTGATTTTGGCTCGGTTCGATTCATAGACGAGCCAAACAACAAGCAAGTCCTCATTCAGTTTGGCTCGACTCGTGAAGATCCCTACCTTCAATTGGAATACATGTGTCCTCTCAATATTAATACAACTTGCATTCTTCGTTGTGGGCTTCAACATGGGTGGCATGGGCTGAGTTGGCAGGGGGTTTACCGCCTCAAACACCACGCCAGGGCGGTAAGCAGTGGGCGACAAAGGTGTGTCGGGTATATATTTGTGGGATTGTCATGTGGGAATTGGGATGGAGGTGGGGCCATGTGCTTCAACGATCATATGACCGTTTTATTTAAAAAAATAAATTTAATATATATATATATATATATATATATATATATAAAGATCTTCTGATGCAGCATTCCTATTAACTAACCTGAAAAAAAAAAGAATATAAGGCCAAAAACATGCACACAGAATGTGCAGTAGCAGCCTCCTAAAAGATACAAAATATGACTCCCTATCTAACTCGTTAATTTTAGTATTTTACCCTTGAGACTTAATAAAAGAAATAATAAACATGTTGAATTAAATACATGTTTGGCCAAATGTTTTTGGCCAAAACATGCACACAGAATTGAATACTCCTTCTGCAGCAAGAAGTAAACCTATTTTTGACCAAATGTTTAATTCAAACACCTTATCTTTTCTAAGCCACTAAATAACCTAAGTGTGAATATTCAGATAACACTACAAATAGATAATAAAGGGCATTCTTCTAAAACAAATCTCATAGAGATAAGTGTAATCTGGATGCATATTTTAATTAGTTTGATTGGCCCCATCATCCAACCATGTTCTTCTAAAAAAGAAGCACTAATGCCACATATTGAGAAGATTCTTGATGTTTTGGCATAGATAACAAGTTTAACATTGATCCTTAATCTAATGGGATAATGGCTCTCTAACTTCTTTGATAGGTTCACAATAAAGTCAAGGTCTTAGTAGACAAATTTGTGAAGAATATAATAAATGATAAAAATGAAAACACTTCTTTGATATGCTTTGACAGAAACATACGCAAAGAGCATAATCGAGAAAACAGTTCAATGAAGTACCAGAGCTAAGCCTCTCTGGCAAACTGCTTGGGTTAGGCGGGTTCGATTCAACAAGGGCTCTAAGCAAGGTAAGCGACACCTTTTTAAAATAAATGGTCCGTTTTGACTTGAACCAAACTGAAACCTTTTTAAAATGGCCCGTTTTGAACCGAACCGAATTAATATATTTTAAAATAACACGTTGTGTCCGGAACCAAATCGATACCTTTTTAAAATGACCCCATTTTAAATTATGGTATCATGGTAACGAAATACAAACTTATCACAAACATCAAAGGTATTTTAAATTTCTTACCTTTGTAACACAATAGTAGTTTTGCCCCAACTCCCATGTTATATGACCGATTATACTCCCGATCGCTAGAAAAAAGGGGAACTGCAACACCATATAAGCTAATTAGAAGACATACTAAAACTATATTAAAATAAGAACGAATCTATGCACATACCTTACGAATCCACTTGACCACCATCGCCCCATTATTCGGGCGCTCTTCAATAGTTTCAGCTTCTAATAATATGTCAACCCATTTTAGTCCGAATTCATCATCCCAAAAGATATCCGTCGTCATTTAAGGACTCATATCTTCATAAGCGGTCCGAGACCGATATTGTGGAGGCCACGTATTTAAACCAATAAACCAAAACATAATTCAAGTGCAATAATAATAAAACTAAACTGTAAACAAAAAAATAATAAAAAAATTGAACTTACTGCAAGCTCCCTCTTCCAAGCATGATAAGTCAAATTAGAAGCCGAACCACTTTATCTAGCCAATCTCTTGATTTTGATAATGCGGATCAATCAACTGACAAAATGAAAATCATATATTGTTCATTGTTAAATACATGAATATATTTAAATAAATAAATACATGAATAATCACATACCAAAATCATACTAACAAGTGCTAAATCGCATATTGTTGAATAAGAGAACACTACAAATTGCTGCTAACCCTAGCAATCATGTCTTCGAAATTAAACATGAAATCGAATAGTATCCGGAATTTGGATATTATTATTAGAAAATTAGATCTAGGATCAAAAAAACCATATGAACATATTGTATCTTCGAAATAAAACCTTGAGGTCAAGAATCGATTAGTTAGCAGATATATGAACAATTAAGCAACTGAGTATCATACCTTGTTACAGATCATGTAAAATTGAAGATGTAATACAAGGGATGTTATGGAGCATTGAAGGAGCGATTAATGTAATTAAACATCGGGTGTTTCATTGGAGAGTCAGAGGGTTACGAATTGGAATGGTTTCGTTATTTAAATGCGTCGTCGGAGATAGTATGGACGGAGGAACGGTAGCCTGAGGTGAAGTCATTTAATTTAGCGCCGTCTCTCTAATTAATGTTAACAACGTCGTTAAAATTACCCTCGTGTCCAACTAAAATGTTTTATATGTAATATAGATATAGATACAGAGAGAGAGAGAGAGAGAGTCGAGTTCAAAAGAGAACTTCAAAAAACGTAAAGAATCGAGAAATTGCTTTCTCAGCCCTTGATCATGTTTACCTTGCACCCTCGTTCACATACATCACGTAATTTTTGTAAAAAAAACCATAAAAAATTTAATAAAAGAGATTATTAAACAAAAAATTACAAAAATAAAAATATATATAAAAATCATAATATATAGATCTAGCATCTCTCATTCAAAATGTTTGTTTTATGATCGTTATCCTCATCCTGCATATATACATGTACACACATAGAAATACAATGCATAATTGAGGGGTAGGTGTGAGTTTGATGGCTTGATCCGTTCATATTAATTCTTTTTCTCGATTTATCATTTATTTAAGGCTGTTTGTTTATTTAAGGAAATAGGATTGTTGGGGCCGGTTAACTAATTTCATGTGGTACTTTAGGCTATCTTCACATGTAGCTCATTTGGATTTAGCAACATAAGGGTTTTATTTTGTTCATTTATTTTTTACAACTAATAATACACACACGTTTTGATCATAAATCTTAAGACTATCAAGATGTAAGACGAGAAACAAAAGTTACAAGTTACAGATAGAAGTTGGAGAGAAACACTTCTCCAACCAAATACATAACATTGTCCGACTTTTTAATAGGCGATCGAATCTCCCTCTCTTAAAAGCTAAATCTTCCTAGCTTTACAAATCAACCATATAGTCCAATATGCCAAAGCCGCCTTTAGTTTGTCGCGTTTCCTAGACCCCAAAAAGTACTTTAGCATAACCAACTCAAATTGTAGCAAACTGTGTGGGCTGACTTGATTGCATGATATTAGAGGTGCACATAATCGGGTACTGTTAAAAACCCGAACTGGTTCGGAACCGGTTTTTTCACACCAGGTAGAAAATAGGACCGGTTCCAGTCAGTAACCGGCCCGGTTCCTGACCCGAAACGATGCCCCGAAATGCCAACTTTTAGGAACCGGGACCGGGTATTACGTAAAAACCGGTTCCGTCGTTTTTTTTTTGAAATTCAAATAAAATAGCCGTTACAAACCGGTTCCAACGGCTATATAGCCGTTTTTGACCGTTGGAACCGGTTTTTTTACTATATAAAGCTTAAAAACATACTATAAATAGCAATGTGTTCTGTGTTGTGTGTTGTTAGTTAAACCACTTTCAAAACTATATAACACACTCTAAATCACAATCAAGGTTAAACCGACAAGAAATGGCAACTACTGACGACGTTGTTATGGTGATCAAAACAACACGATGCCCCGATGTTTGGGTTCATTACGATTTGTGTCATAACCGACACACAAGAGATGGCTCGTTGCAAATATTGCTCGAAGTTTCTTAAAGCAGGGTCCAACTCGACATTACGAAAACATACGAATAAGTATTGTCGTGAGAAAAGAAGTTTGGATGCCAAAAAAGCGGAAGTGGGAGAGTCGTCCGGCTCTACAACCCAACCATCTACCGCCGGTAACAACGCTTAATCGTTGTAGAACGCCGGATTAAAACGACGGACGTTGTTTTTTAGTTGTAGTTGTTATGTTTAGTATCGTTATGTTTTAATAATGTTTGTAATAGTTCTTGTTTAAATAAATAAAGTGTTCGTCGTTATTAAAAAAGTAACAAAAAATTAATCATGACTAATAAGAAATAAACCGGTACTAGTAATAAACAAAACAAAAGTAGTTATTAAACAAATCAAAACTAAATATTAGTTGAACTTTGATTGTGTTACAAATGATTTTACTAAAACAAATAAAAATTACAGCTCTTCTTCGTCTTCACCCTCGTCTTCTTCACCACCCGAATTATCGGAAGAATGCCCGTCCTCCGCCTCCTCATCATGAATAGGACGCTCTATTGGTATTTCGTCTTCAAAGTTTGCCTTGTGTTGTACACGATCCACCGCATCCAAATGGTCCTTTAGGCAAATGCAAACTTCTAGAGACTCGGGAGTTAATTGTGTTCTTCGCATTGATAATACCCTCCCACTAAGAGAAAAAACCGATTCGAAAGCAACCGTTGAGGCTTGTACGGCAAGCAAATCACGAGCCATGGCGGATAGAATAGGAAATTCGTTTTGTTTTCCTTTCCACCAAGCGAACAAATCAATAGTGCGAATGTCGTCAACCGTTGCACCCTCAATATAGTTTGCTCCAATATATCGACCAAGTTCGCTAGTTGGTGTGTTTCCTCTTTGCCTCTTCGATGCCGATTCACGAACCACATTCATAAAGTTTATAAGTCGGTCCTTGCACGACCTACTAGTAGTTGTATTTTTGACAAAAGATACAATGACGTCTTAA
The DNA here is from genome assembly GCF_021521415.1 of Bidens hawaiensis. Lineage (NCBI taxonomy): Eukaryota > Viridiplantae > Streptophyta > Magnoliopsida > Asterales > Asteraceae > Bidens > Bidens hawaiensis. Next base: position 23,042 of record NW_027497607.1, read on the forward strand.
AGTAGTACGACTTATATGTGAGTATCGCGGTTGTAGACTTTCTCGAATCAACGACGTCAAATCCGGGTCGTCGAAGTGGTTAAACGGCAAACCTCGTTGAATAACGAACTTTGCCATTCTATCTTGAACTTGATTCGTGTTGTAACGAAATAGTGTACCATCTTTACCCAAGTCAACTTGATCGGTTGCGTCAATGCCTTTCAAGGCCTTGCAATATAATATGACTTCTCGATGTGCTTTCTCAAAGTCGAGTTGGAATCGTGCTTTAATTGTGTTCCACATAGTTTGTGACGAGCCTTTTGATCACCATCGACATTGACAACCAAATCTCAATTCTTCCATATGTCTTGGTTGCGGTTATGGGTGACTACCGCAAGAACTTGTGGGTCATCTATAGCACGAACGGGTTCAACAAAAACATTCTTCTTAGCCTTGTTGTTAGTTTTTTTGGTGGGTGCCATAATATTATTGAGTCGGATGGTCGGGTTTGCTAAACGAGAAGTATTTTAGTTTGTTTTTGAGTTTGGTGGTGAAACAAGTGGTGGAAAACAAGTTATATATAGGTTTCGGGCATCAAAAACGGTTCCAGCGACTATATTACCGTTGAAACCGGTTACAACGGCTAGTAAATTCTTAAAAACCGGTTCCAACGGTAATATAGCCGTTGGAACCGGTTACAACGGCTATATTTCTCTCAAAAACCGGTTCCAACGGCTATATTACCGTTGGAACCGGTTCCAACGGCTACTTTGACCTTCAGCCGATTTTAAAAAAAAAACCGCCTGAACCGGTTTTTTCGGGTAAGAACCGAACCGGGTACGATTTGGAACCGGGTAGGAACCGTTTGGAAATATAATTAGTGGAACCGGGTATGGATTTCGGGCTTAAAAATACCCAGACCAGGTATAAGGTCAATCGGATAGGAACTAGAACCGGTTCCGGGTCGGTTCCACCGGTTCAGTTCCGGAACCGTTTTTTTTTCACGTCTACATGATATTACATGTTGATATTTATACTTTACAAAG
>NW_027497608.1:0-73695 GCF_021521415.1 Bidens hawaiensis
ATCATGTAAAGTTCCCTGATATCACATTGTTTGTTCAAATATCCTCATCAGGTTAGCTTTATTGAAGTTTATAGAGTATGGTCATCATCATGTAACTGCAAGCATCGTCTTATCATTATTTATGTTACACGTATTTCATGGCTTGCAATAGTTGCTTCGATTCTTCGACCATGTATGTCATCAACAAGTCTTGCACAGCGCCAGAAATCGAGTGAATGATTTCTATAAATTACTGGGCTCTTTGTTAAAGCAAAACTCACATTCGATCTAGCCATCCAAGTGATCATCCTTGCCACCGGCTCATTATCAGGAGTGACTTGCAGCAAGGCACACATATTATGCTTCTTCTCAAAGACATATTTAGGTTGATTTTCTTCTTCTGCCATATCTCAATAACACAATCAAACATATTCAAAGTGAAATTAGCATAAAAGTTCATTACTTTAAGCAATTTCAAGTTATAAATTTGAAGAAGAAAGAGAGAAATTTCATTAAGAACCTGTTCTTCGACAAATTGATAACCTAATCACAAAAACAGAGTATTAGTAATCAACTATATAATCGAAGCCCATAATCAACTAATAGGGGTCGGAAAACAATGTATTATTTCTTACCGAGTCGGAATTAGTGGATTGGTAAAGTTAGGGTTTGGATTAATTGAAAGCGATGAGTCGGTTTGTATTACTTAGTGTAATCAGTGGAAGGAGAGAGAGAGAGAAAGAAAATAATGTAAAAACCGTCTCTCACTCCCTCTTATATACCTTTTGAAAAGTGAGTTTTAAATGCTTTTTGTCGTTTAGTGAGTTATTAGCTGTCAAACAGTAACATTATCCACTTGATATTTTAAAAAAATTGAAAACAAACAACTTTTCATCATTTAGGTTGGTAAACCTTACTCGGAAAAGTAAATCTTTGCAAAGTCTACTCAGTATACTTCCACTACTCAAAGCTTACCCGATTATAAACTGGTATAAATTAGAAGTTAAAATGAAGAAAGCTTACTTGAAATACAAGATTTCTTGAGAACTAAATCACAAGTAACATTAATCAAGTATAACACATCAAGCATGCAACCTTACTAGGAATCAGTTAAGATGCCCAAATTATTTACATCTAATTTAACTACCTTACTCATTAAAAACATTTAGTCATAAACTTTACCCGTAATAGTACACATTCACAATAATCAGTCAAGTATACTCTGAATTAGAGTATGCTCGGCAACCTTTCAAGAGTACATAATGCTAGAAAATGGATTCATAGCACACACTGTACCCGGAAAGTTAGATTGAAATTACCCAAGTATATTCGGGGAACATTTGAAAACTCAAAGTGTGCCCGAATAACCTTCTTATGCAAAGTATACCCGAATAACCTTCCTTGAGTACAAAGTGTGCTCGGAAAAGGACTTCTAGCAGACAGTGTACTTGGAAAATCAAGTTTTGAAATTACCAAGTATATTGAGGGAACAAAAGTGTACCCGAAATATAAAGTGTGCCCGGAAAACAAGGTTTGCCCGGAAACACTTGTAATTTCAAAGAAAACATATTCACACAAACCACAAAGCTTACTCGGTGTACTAACCTAAGTTCACAAAGTTTGCTTGGAATAACAATCAGCATATAAAATGCAAAGCTTGCCCGGAACAAGAATTTCTTGTTAAAAGCTAGCTATAACACATAATCATCTCAAGACTTCAAGCTTGCTCGGGAAATTAGTACAATAGTGTATTCTACCCGGAAAGTGTAAACACTTCAAAGCATGCCTGAAAATCATAATCTTAGCCAAAAATGACTAAGCTTGCCCGGAAAGGTCATAAAGCATCAAACCTTACCCGAAAATACATATTCAACCATATTCAACAGTTTTGTGCCCGGAAAGGTTAGAGAACATCAAACCTTACCCGAACTTACATATTCAACCTATTAAAGGTAAAATGCAACTCTTTTTGACTTAAACCACTTGTCAAAATATATTTTTCATTAAAGATCATAGTTTAAGAGCAAATGGTGCATTTAGAGATCAAATTTCAGTTGTATTTCCTTTCAAAATAGTTTCTTTCATTTTCTGAAAAGATCTCAAGAATGGGATCATATTGACTAAGTAGCTTTCTCAATACTTCATTCTCAGCATTATTATGACAACATAGATAGGTTAACAGCAGGTATAAACTTAGCATGAATTTCATCTCTTTGGTGATATGATTAAGGTTCATTTAGTAGCATAATGCATTAATGGTTAACACTGTGCTATGATGCCTCATATCTCTTCTCAAAGCTTATTTGGTTTTCCCCAGATCACCCCAATTTGACTCCAACCTCCTGTATTTGGTCAAAAGTTATTTTTGTATGACAGTTTTTATTGAATCTTTTTATATTTTTGATATTCAAACATATATAGAGGTTGAACGTTGGACTTACTGTTAAATAACAGGCCTTTCATTCGGGGCATGACAGGATTTCGTTAAATCCCCTGGTCCCTGTAGTTCTTGTTTGATAAAATATTTAAAACACTTATCAACTTTTGGTTGATTTATTCATTCTTTCCCTTGTTTTTGATATTTTCTCAAATTTTCTAAAAGCATGTTCTTTGTCATATTTAAAGATGTTCCATTTTTGGTTGACCAAATAACAACAAGCTTGTGTATGACTGGGTAATCACTTTTCTGCCTATCATTTGGAGAGATTTATCTTGAGACATGCAAAGACAACTATGTATCTCCACATAAAGATTAGCATATTCATTATGTTTATATCACCTTAGATTTTACACATCATGGGAAAGCAACCATACATGTTAATGACTATACTAAGATCCTTTTAGCCTATTAAATCCATATGATTGGCTAAGTAGTCAATGTACTATCATTTCCCAAATTAAATACAGTTTAATATTCAATCACCCCAATATCTCTTAATAGGCAGGTAAATGGCTATCCTGTTTGACCACAAGTGGTTAACAGGACCAAACATACATGTGAATATATGTGATTTCAAAGTCAGAGTTATTGACATAGTTTTTTAAGTGAAGGAATAAGAAACAAGTTATAATTGCCCCAAATGCTTTCAGTTTTCTGGTTAATGGCTATCCTTTTAATCTATACAGATTGCAGGACCAAACATACACAAGTGTATGTCCTTCCAACTGGGCAAATGACATAATTTTCAGCAAAAACAACTACTTGAGACTTTTCCTTTAAAAATCCTTCTTCTAAGATTCTTTAAAGCTTGAACTGAATAGTCTTATCATATCTCAACACCATTAACAACTTGCTCATGTTTTGATCAAAATAAAGTAATTATGCAAAATTCATTAGAAAAATTCATTTTATCATTTAATTTTGACATAAAACTCATTTTGACACAAACAGTTGAAACATAATCAAATCTTAATCAATCATAATATCATCAAGATGAGTAGACAGTACTAGTATTCAAGGTCTATCCTATCTTAACAACAACAAAAGATCAGATAAAGCACATATTCAAGCAATTTAAGCAGTGATGTCAGATAAGCTTATTTTATCAGATAATTCATAACAAGAATACTCATCCTAACATCACAAACACACATCAACTGATAATCATACAAAAACATCAATCATATCAAAACTTTGCATTCATAATCAGTTAAGGCACATAATCAAGTAACATATACAAGTATCATAATCAAGCGTATTCAGTCAACATTCATTATGTGTAACTTCTGACAAGTTAAACAGTTAGCACAAAGAAGTACACAACTAGGCACACATCCTTAATCAGATTTCATCAGAGTTGATCATTCCCAGGGCTTTCAAAAGAAGAACCTGGTTCTATCAAGTGGTTTGGTGAATAGGTCTGCCAAATTGTCACTTGTATCAACTCTTTGCATTTCAATCAAACCTTTTTCACTAAAATCTCTTATGAAGTGATGTCTGATTTCAATGTGCTTAGTCTTAGAATGTTGAACATGATTCTTAATAGTAAAATATGCAGCAGTATTATCAATAAAAATAGGGGTATTCAGAAAATTCAAACCATAGTCCAGCATCTGGTTTTGAATCCATAGAACTTGTGCGCAGCATGCAGATGCAGCAATGTATTCAGCTTCTGCAGTGGAGATTGAGACAGTAGTCTGCTTCTTGCATTGCCATGACACTAGCCTTTCACCCAAAAATTGACATCCACCTGAGGTTGACTTTCTGCTCATGTTGCAGCCATCATAATCACTGTCTATGTAGGCAATCAGATCAAAAGACTGATTCTTTGGATACCAAATTCCCAAGTCTGGTCTTCCCTTCAAATATCTAAAAATTCTCTTCACAGCATTCATATGGGAGACTTTTGGATTTGATTGGAATCTTGCACACACACATACAGCAAACATAATATCTGGTCTTGTTGCAGTAAGGTACATCAGGGATCCAATTTTGGCTCTATATTCATGTTCATCTACAGGCTCCCCCTTTTCATCAGCAATCATCTTTTCTTTTTTGTTCATTGGAGTTGAAGCAGTTTTGTACTCATGACAATGGAACTTATTCAAAATGTCCTGCACATATTTGGTCTGGTAAATGAAAATCCCTTCAGCTTTCTGTTGAACTTGCAGTCCAAGGAAGAAGTTCATTTCTCCCATAGAGCTCATGCTGTATTTGGATTTCATTACCCCTTCAAACTCCATACACATTTGTTCATTTGTAGATCCAAAGATGATATCATCCACATACACTTGTAACAGAAGCAAGTCAGATCACTTTCTTTTGTAGAAGAGTGTCTTGTCAATTGCTCCCCTTTGAAAGCCATTTTCAAGAAGATGATTTGACAACTCATCATACCAAGCTCTAGGAGCTTGATGCAATCCATATAGGGCTTTATTCAACTTATACACCCTGTTTGGATACATTGGGTCCTCAAAACCTGGAGGTTGAGCAACATACACCTCTTAATCAATCTTTCCATTTAGGAATGCAGACTTGACATCAAGCTGGAACACCTTAATGTTCTTTGAGGCAGCATATGCAAGAAAAATCCTGATAGCTTCAAGTCTTGCAATAGGTGCAAAGACTTCCTCAAAGTCTATTCCTTCCTCTTGAAGGCATCCCAGTGCCACAAGCCTAGCCTTGTTCTTAATCACCAAACCCCTCTCATCCCTTTTATTTCTAAAAACCCATTTAGTTCCAATTGCATATCTGTTCATTGTCCTATCAATAAGATCCCACACATGTAAATCTCTGAACTGTGCCAGTTCCTCATGCATTGCTTCCACCCAACTATTATCTTTTAGAGCTTGAGCAATGTTCTTTGGTTCTATTTGGGATAGAAAGCAGGAGTATAAACAGATATTAGCAATCTCAGAATGACTTCGTGTGACTCTTTCATGTATGTTTCCAATGATGTTTTCAGAGGGATGATTCTTTTCTACATAAGGAGTTTGTACTATCATATCTGCAAACACATCTGTGTCAAGATTTGATTAATTGAGATCTAGTTCTTCAATGATCAAATCAGTTTCTGCATCATGAAATTCTGGTGCTTCTTCATTATTTTGTCCTAAAGTAGATGCACCATTGTTATCCATAGTCAATCTTTCAAACAAATCTTGAAATCTTGCAGTTGATACAGCTTTTTCTTCATTTTCTTGGTTTCCTGAGAATCCCTCATCCTGAACTAGATCATTGTTTGGTTCTTCATTTTCTTGATTCAAATCTACATGATCTTGTTCTGGATTTTGATTGTTCTCCTGATTGTTGTCTTGAACTTGTTCAACATCTCTTGAGGCATTCTTCACAAAAGTATATTCCTTTCTTTTCTTGCAACCTTTTTCCACAGCTCTTCTAAGTCCAATGGTTTCTTCCTTTTCTCTTCAATTACACTGGTCTTGTAGAATGAGTCATCAAAGTCTTCAGGATAAATCTTGAAAGACCTTATCAACTTCTCATGATCAAACAACCATGCTGCACCATCAACTGTGTTGAACTGATTCTCATTAAAGATGATGTCAGATGATTCTATCACACTCAAATGATCTTTCACATATACTCTGTATGCTTTTGAATGTGTAGAATATCCAACAATGAAACAGTCTAGGGATTTTGTTTGAAACTTGTTCAAATAATCTCTAGTGTTTAGAAGAAAACATTTGCATCCAAAGTGTTTGAAAAACTTGATATAAGGCTTTCTATTGTGGAATATTTCATATGGTGTCTTGTTATGCCTTTTGTTGACAAGTACCCTATTCTGAACATAGCAGGCTGTATTTATAGCTTCAGCCCAAAATGTAACTGGTAAATTGGCATCTGCTAACATGGTTCTTACAGCTTCAATTAATGTTCTGTTCCTTCTTTCCGCGACACCATTTTGTTCAGGAGTTCTAGGAGCTGAGAATTGTTGTAGTATTCCTTTCTCTGCACAAAAATCTTGCATAACTCCATTCTTGAACTCAGTACCATTGTCACTTCTCATCATTTTAACCTTCTTACTCAACTTGTTCTCAATCATTGTTACACAACCCTTAATCAACTCTGCAGTCTCATCTTTGATACTCAGGACAATATCTTTTCTTTCCTATACTTGGCACACTCACAGGACCAAAGAGATCCATGTGAAGTAATTCAAGTACTTGATCAATTGAATTGATGAGCTTTTTCTTATGAGAGGATTTGTGATGTTTGCCTTTCTGGCATGAACTACAATGATCTTCCAATTTGAACTCTCTTGTAGGTAAGCCTATTACATGCTCACCTTTGACAAGTCTATTCATGTTCTTCAAGTTCACATGATACAATTTCCTATGCCACAATTTTGACTCATTTTCAGTGGTTTTGGAAACAAAACATGCTCCACCCCTTGAAATAACATCTTTCATATTCAACTCATATAGGTTGCCATTTCTTGGAGCCATCATCATAATTATTTCAGGTGAGATTACAAATTCTAGTTTTAGAATGAAACAGTGTGAGTCATCAAAACCAACTTTTGTAACCCTTATCACACATTTGTGATATACTCAACAAATTATAATGTAGACCTTCAACATGAAACACATTATCAAAAGAAACTTTTCCATTTGTCAAAATTCCTTTTCCAACAATCTTTCCACCATTTTCATCACTCCCAAAAGCTACAGGACCTTCAAACTTTTCTTCATAATTGACAAGTGACCTCTTGTCACAAGTCATGTGCCTAGAACATCCACTACCCATGTACCATATGTCATTCAGAGGATTGGACTATTCCTGAGATGATGATCCAACTTCTTTCTCAATTATGGCCATAAATGCCACATTTGCTTTCTTGATATCATCTACAATGTCTTCTTCATGATTGCTCCAATCAAAATTACCCTCATGTTGTGTAGTTACAGCCACATTTCCTTGATTTCTGGGTTGGTTTTGGTTGATTGGGACAGTGTTGTTTGGAATAGTTTGAAGATTTTGGTTGTTGTCTCTTTGAAAACCTTGATTCTGTGGCACAACTTGATTGTGATTGTTCATTTGAGGCTGGAAGTTGTTGAAGTTGGGATTATAGTTGTTGTTGAAGTTGTTTTTATTGTTGAAGTTGTTGTTGTTTGGATTGTTGGTTCTTATATGATTCTGTTGAAATTGATGCTGTTGGTTTCTTGGTTGATTTTGGAACTGATTCATTTGATAATTTCTTGGCATATTACACTCTCTTGCAAAATGGCCTGGCTGTTGGCAGTTATAGCAAATGGCTTTTGACTTGTCAAAACCAATCTTTTCATTAGGCCCTGATAGAAGTAATCTATCAGTCCTATTGTATAAACTTTTGCTTCTAAGAGCCAACATGGCTGCTTGCCATTTTAAATCCATGTCTTCCAAATCATCAGCATCTATCTGCTCAAGATCATCTTGTACCACATTTGTGTGAATAAGATTCTTTGCTACAAAAGCATTATATGAATCTGTGAACATTGAGAACAAAGCCTGTGTTTCACTTCCTTGACCATTTCCACCACCAGTGTAAGGTACATGCCCACTTGCCATAGAGGCAGAATCAGTATCATCTATTAACTGGACATTGAACCTTTGCTGGTTACCATGGTGACTTGTGCTGCCACCAACAAAAGATTTTGGTGTGTCAACACTATGCTCAACTGGTTCTTCAATAATGGGGATTTGTTGTTGATTTTTGGTTGACAGGTTTCCTATAGGTGCAATTAAGGCATTTGTTACATTGAAGCAAGGCCTTTCTTTCTTGATCATTTCATTTTCAATCATTTCTATCTCAGCAGCCTGAAGAAAGCACACTACATCATCCACTTTCAAGCTATTAAAATTGGGCTTTTGAAGGATGAACTTGCAGGCAGTGTACCATTCCTTAGGCATTGAGTTGAGCAACTTTGTATTCAAGTCATAATCAGTCATGACATAGTCAGTGGTTCTCAATTCATTCACAATTGCTAGAAACCTTTCTAGGATTGACTTCAATCTCTCTCCTTTTTTATACTTAAACCTTTCCAATTGTTGCTTTAGCCTTTGCTTCTTGATGCTCTTCAACTCAGTGTTTCCCTCAAACATTTTAAGAATTGCATCATACATAGCTTTTGCTGTGGGATGATGTGCAACCTTGGTCAATATTTCCCAAGACAGTCCTAGCTTTATCATGGCTAAGGCCCTGTCATCTACTTTCCTCATTCTCTCACGCACAGCTGCAGTTGCACCTGGATTAGCACCATCCTCATCAGTGCCTTGTGGACCATTCTATTTGAGTTCCACATATCAACATCATTATAGCAAATGGCTGCTTCAAACAAGACCTTCCATTTTGTGAAATTTTCCTGTCCATACAGTCTAGGAATTTTGTTAGTAGACACTTCTTGTTCTTCGTAACCAGACATTTTGAAAAATCAAAATCAATTTCTTTGTAAAAACAGAGTTCTAAAAATAATCAGATCTGAAAACTGATAGTTCAGATCTGATGTATCTGGTGCGATTTGAACAAGATTTAAAAATAAAAATTCAAGCTTTAATTGAAATAAGGAAGAGAAAACACCAAAAGATTGTAGATCTGGAAGAAAAATGAAGAACATAGCTGCTGATGTCACTTTTCAATAGAACAGTGGTCTTCTTACGTCATCTTTCTTCAAATCTTCAATCAGCAACAAGAATCTTACTAAATTAGCAGCAACAAGCTCTGATACCACTTGTCAGGTCCCCGATTTCAGCTGGATCTTACTCAAATCATGCCATAACTCGCACAAATAAATGTGTCGACAAGGGAGTTAATGACGGGTTGCTATATTTAGAAAGATTAGTGTTTGTTAAAGGAGGAATCAATAACAAACAGGGTATTTGCAAACAATAATCAAAGGTAACTAACACACACAAGATTCACTCAAAAGATTTTCATTCATATAATGTTCATCATACAAAGGGTAATCGATTTAGGGTTTCTTGATATGAAAGTTATATCCGTACGATTCCTAGGATGGCTGTCACACTCAGAAATATTCTTTCTTATCCTAAAAGTGTGAATGCCTTTTTTTCCGTCCTTAGGAGGCGTGCCCTAAATTATTCCTTTTATAGGCCTGACACCTCCTTTATAGCTGTCATTCCTTTTAGAAACCCTAAATGCTAAAACATATTCAAATTACATATTCAAAATTATTCTAAGTGTAAAACAAGTCTTCTGGGTAGGCTTTGCAGCAATATAGACTTTCCGAGTAGGCTGTGTGCTCTGCCATCCTTCAGAACTTGGTAACATAGAAGTATGCTCGGAATCAGTTTCCGGGTAGACTTTACTTAAAGAGTATTTTACCAAGTAAAATACTCGCCGGGTAGACTTCAATAGTCTTGACTTTGCCAGACTTTGCCCGACAAACCCTTACGAGCAACCTTGTTCTTCAATGGTCCCTTCAACTCCTTTGCTGAAATAGCTTATTAGCAAAGTGTTCTCGGCAGCACTGTTCCTTGCTTGAGTTGAACCTTGCCCAATGTTACTTAGAGATATTCCATTAAAACATCAAGCCTACTTGGACCACTGTATTATTAAGAATACCTTGCCCGGTCTTCCAAACACTTGGCTTCATGAGCTTGGTTAACCAAAAGCTTACTCGGAAGTAAACCATGCTCGGCGAAGAACAATCTTGCTTGACAAAGTGATCCTTGCCCTGGTTTATACTAACTAGTGAAGCTTGATCGGCATAACACTAATTAATGAACCCTGCTCGGATATTCACTAAAGAAGAATTCTGAAAGATAACCTTGCCCGGTAGACAAAATATCGTACCCGGCTAAGTAAAAGCTTGCTCGGAAGTCGAAGGCGTGCCCGGATCCATACTTAGCGAATTCTGAGGAGGTTGAGAAGATTCCAATCTTTCATATATCTCCCTTAGGTCAAATCTTGACTCAACATCATTGATCGATTAACCAAATCTGCTCATTTCATTCTGATCCGCGAAAAGTATTCTGTCGAGCAGCTTGCTCAAATCTATGTTCAGAAAATTGTGTTTCGACACGGTTTACCATTTTCTATCATCTCCGATCGCGATGCCCGTTTTACCTCTCATTTTTGGCGATCTCTTCAAGAAGCTTTGGGAACACGTCTTGATCTTAGCACCGCTTATCATCCTCAAACGGACAGTCAATCCGAACGTATGATTCAAACACTCGAGGATATGCTACGAGCGTGTGTTCTTGATTTCGGTGGAGATTGGGATTCTCATCTTCCGTTCATCGAGTTCTCCTATAACAATAGCTACCATTCTAGCATTGATATGGCTTCTTTTCAAGCTCTTTACGATCGTAAATGTCGTTCCCCGGTTAGTTAGAACGAAATCGGTGAAGCTCAAATCACGGGACCTTAAATGGTCCAAGAAGCTACCGATGTCATTGATCAAATCCGTAAGAAGCTCCTAGCCGCTAGAAGTCGTCAAAAGAGTTATGCCAACAAATGGTGAAAACCAATTGAATTTAATGTTGACGACCTTGTCCTTCTAAAAGTATCTTCTTGGAAGGGGGTAGTCCGTTTCGGAAAGAAGGGTAAGCTAGCTCCTCGTTTCGTTGGTCCTTTCAAAATCCTTGAGCGTGTTGGGAAAGTAGCTTATCGACTTGAACTACCGCAAGAACTTGCCGGTGTTCATCCGACATTTCATGTTTCTAATCTTAAAAAGTGCTTAGCCGAGGGTAATCTCCATATACCTCTCAACGAAGTACATGTCGATAAGTCGATGGACATGATTGAACGACCTGTCAATTTCGGGTCATTTTTTTTATGTAAACCCGACCCGTTTGTAACCCGAACATTTCAAATATATAAAATATTGGATTTTGTCATGTAGAATATATAAAATATATAAAATATTGGATTTTTATATTATGCATTGTTTGACCATTTAAACATACCCATTTTCATGCAAACCATAAAAGAATCTTAATACCCAACCCTTCACTCCTTCCCTATATATGCACACCCATCTTCTTCATATAACTCTTGCTACATCTCCAGATTCTCTCTCTAACTCCATAGATTCAAGGTTGTTATTTTCTTAGTGTTCTTGATGGTTTGACTTCCAAATGTCAAACCAAGTTTAATCTTTCATTCTAATTAGCTTATATAATCTTATTAATAATTGAATATGGTGGTACAACATATATATAATGCACACCCCTTGTTACCTTTGGTAGTTACTTCTTCGACTCCGGTTGGTTAAGTTTCGGACCTCGTAAGGCAATGCTTCATGGAGGACTTCGTGTTCTTGATATATATACACACACATAACTTGTTACACATATTAATCTTGTTTAACTTATGCTCTTTTCTTAGTTTGTTTGTCATATTTATGAAGTTCCATGGTGGGGTTTGTAGAGACTAACCTCGGTTTAACCGTAAATAGTCCAAACCGTGAACCGAACTTGTTACTGATTTTGTAAATAATTGTTTTAAGCATGCTTTATGTTAGATTTAAGTTTCTAAAATTCATTTATACAAGTTCTTGGTTATTTGGGCATGTGGAGACCATCAAGGAACATATTGTGAGATGGAAACCGAACCGATCCGATTTTCACTCGCTTAAGACACACAAGTGTGTTTTTAGCTATCAAGACTTGTATATTTCTTTTAAAAATAGTTTAAAAACTTATTTTAATTATCTTCTTAAGTACTTGGAAATGTTGGATCCAACTTGATCTCATAACATAGTTTGGACCAACAAAACCGAACACTCGCTTAACGTACGTTGTTAGTTCTAAAACAATATATCTACATAATTGGTTAAGTCTTATAAAGTTTTATTGAGTTATCTCATAACATTCATTATTTTGAAAAGTTGACTTTGGGTTTGACCAATTATCAAGACCCGAACCAACAACCTAAACACTCGTTAAAGACCCGTTTTAGTATCTTTGTCCCAAAGGAACTTGTATTTTGCACTTTTCTCACCTTATTACTTAACATAGGTTAATTAAATATTAAGGTTAGATACTTTAACCCGGTTTCAAGCAAACTTACATTTTTAAAGGGTTATTGTTATAAATTCTTAAATAGTTACATTTTAAACCTTGAACTTTAATTGTTTACTTTTTGCGACAATTATTTTATTTAAGGAGCTTCAAGACAACCTTTCTAAATCCAAGACTTTCTTTTATTTAGGCTTCATACGTTAAAATCGTCGTTCCGGCAAATCTTCAAATTACCAACTTTTCAAGTTTATTACTTGAACGTGAGTACATTCATCCCCCGTTTTCTATCTTTTGTTTTGGGGGTGACATTTCATCTTATCTAAACTAAATGTTTTATACTTGGGTCTTAAACCACAAACGTTATTTGTATATCATACTTAAATAATTGCTCGATTTGGTGTTCTATGATTATATGCCTATGTGTTTATCGCTTTTGGTTGGTTGATCTATAAAATCCTAGACTATTTGGTGTCCCCTTATAGCAAGGTGTCGTTAACGTAATGCAATTAATGATAACTATAAAATCCTAGACTATTTGGCATCCCCTTATGATTAGGTGTCGCTAACGTAATTCTATTAGCGATTTTATCCAAATTATTGTTTTTATTTATTGTTCGTATACAAGTTTTGTGGCATTTTCTTACTATATACCTATATGTTCAAACTTATGAATTGCTCACCAACCTTTGTGTTGACAAACGTTATTTTATGAAATGTTACAGGTTTGCATCTAGGTTGATTTGGAGTTTGGAGGAGAAAACGTCACAAATACCGTTAGGATATTAGCAAAAATGAACAATATTTGATTTTATATGTTTTGTTCTATTTTGTTGTATTTGACTTATGCATATTTGGTTATGTGACATTTTCGATGTTGTGAAATGAAATGAGTTTGTTAAATATTTTCACTTTAGATAGTGTCATGCGCTTATGAGCAATCGTTGCACCCCGGCATGTTCCGCCGCCTTTGGTCGGGGTGTGACACAGAGGGTTCTGGCCGCTCAGGAAAAGATACAGGGGAAATGAAAGAAAGGTTCTGATGATGACGGTGACTCTGATTATGAGAAAGAGTTGTATGCTTTAGTTCGTAGATCCAAAAAGGCTAGGGTTGGTGAAAGCTCACATGTAGTTCACTTTGCTCCTTCACAGTTATCTGGTATGTCTACACTTGTACCATCCTCACCTGCACCCTCAATAGTGACGTCTAGTGAACCCACGGTGGCTTTGTCAGTACCGTCTATTGCACCGTCTATGGTTGAGATGTCAGCGCCAAAGATTGTTTCTTTACCGCCTCGTACTCTTACTCCATCTGAAGTGGTGGCCATGTTTGTTAAATCTAATTTTGTAGCTACTATTGGGTCCTCGGTTACAATTCCACCTACTGGTACTATTCCGTCTACATCAGAGATTCCAGTAACTTTGGGTATCCCTCCACCGTATGCTCAGGACATTTCTCACATGTCGTTTGCTTTTGATACTTCTTTGTCAGATTCAGAGCGAATAGTGGCTCTGGAATGTGTTGTAGCTGAGCAATCAAGGATCAATTTCATTCAAACTCAGGCAATTCAACGTCTCGTAGCTGAAAATCAAATTCAGTCGTCTCTCCTAATCAACACAGTAAACCTTTTGATGCTCTTAAGCAGTTCTTAGCGTCTCAGGGGGAGAGTAGTTGCAAGGGAGATGAGTTGAGGACTAAGAGGAGGGAGGACAGAGATGATGATCCCAATACATCGAAAGATGCAGGTGGTGAGCTGCCAAGAACTGAACAAACTCTTAGGGCTTCCACATCTCAGGGAGAGTCTACTGCTCCGTCTGGCAGTGCAGGTGGTGAGACTGTTGTGGTGGATGATGAGGACGGTACGGTCGAGGATGTGTTATCATTTAGTGAGATTGAAAAGATTGGCGAACAGATTGAGATTGACAGTGGTTTAGAGGAATGAGAGATACCGGATGATAGTGTTGAACATGATATTCCGAGTGGTGGTCAAGAACAGTTGAGTCAAGATGATAATGTGTCGGGTGATTCTGAATGGGAGGAACAACCTAGGTGGACAGAATAATGTGTTCATTGGTTTGTCAAGACAAAGAAACCAGTGGTACCTCCGATGTTCAAGAGGAGTTATAATATCAAAGGATGTGCTGAGTCAAAGAAAGGAATCATCTGTTGGCTTTATGATGATCAACTCAAGTTGTTTGTGGTTAAGAGGTATGATGGGATTCAGTACTTTGCAAATAAGCTGAGATTGTTCAACACATTTCCTGAATGTGAGGTGAATGATTTGGCACGTCTGAGGTTGATTAATAGGAGTGAGGATATGTTTGCTGGTTGGGTCGGTAAGATTGTGTGGAGTGAGGTGGCCAAAGAGAAAAATTTTGTGTTGTTAAAGCCTTAGAAGGGTAAATTGATTGAAGATACTAAAAGGGGGTTGTGAGCAGATGGTAAGCCTTGGATGGTGATGAAGTACAAGCCAGTTCAATGTCTAAAAGAGGTTCCGATGAAGACAATGCCTCAGGATGTGATGAAAGATCTGAAATGGTGGTATGTTGATTGTGAGACCGCTGAAGCTGTGATGGAGGATCAAGACGAACAGGAGATCTTGAGGGTGTACGATCCCATGCACCTGGTTAACTTGTCTCAATCTGATTTGCAGGTACTAAACGAAAGAAAGATCTTTTATATTCCAGCTTTGAAAGATGAAGTGAGGAAGTATCAAAGGGTGGTCTCAGTTTGTGTGAGACAAGGAGTGCATGCTTGAAGATGGAGGGTACAGCTTTTGGGTTACAAGACGAGACAGAGCTATAAGAGAAATGAAGCTACCGCCAAGGGGGAGTCTGTTGGTGCAGGATGCCAGTAGTTCATTAGTCTTTAGCTTATCATGTCTGTAATCATTATATTGTTTGTTATGTTTTAATGAACTTGATGGTTAATGTTTTAGTTATTAGCGAAGTTAGCCAGTAGCGAAGTTAGGGACAACTTCGCCAAGTGCGTTTGGCGAAGTTGTCGAGGTTCTATATAACCTAACTTCGGCCTTTATGTTTCGTAAGTTTTTTGGGTCATAACTTGTGGATGGCTGGCTTATCGGTTAAGAGCTCTAGAAGCTAATAACAATTAAGTCTTTGTTTTACGTGTTCGTGTTTAGTACGTGTTCGTTTCGTTATCCCGTTTATACACTCGTAATCGTATACTTAGGGGATTCCGCACCCTCAGTGTACGAGATACTCCTGTGTAGATCCGGCTGGGAACCTACAAATAAGGCTATGATGAACAACATAGGATACTTACATCTACTCGCACTACACAAGCACTCTATGTACTCTAGGCTTGTTCGTCACTAGTTCGTAATACCTTTTTCTTATTAATAAATCTGAGGCATGCAGATAGTTTTCCCCTCCCGAAGTTTTTTGCCAAAGATCCTACTAAGGATCAAGGGTTTTTCCTCGCTAAATCACTGAGTCATTTACTGCTTTACACACACTTGCAATATTGTGAAAAACACACTACCTCACTTACAAAATTTTATCACTAAATTAGTTAGGTAATTTCTCACCATAACGATGATTATGAAATGTAAAGGACACAGATTCAGGATAAAGCTTAAATATTCAGGATCTCAACCTGATGGACAATTGGTTGTAGGTGGTCGAAGTACAAACTCTCAAAAACGTGTCTAAAAACTTCAACACTTTTCGTCTTTTTTGAGGAAGAAGGCTTGATTTTGGGAGGATCAACAAGTGGCTTTGAGGTTTCGTCGGTGGTTGGTTCCCTCTTCATAATGATGCTTTCAAGATCATCCAATCCTAAATCTTGATTGACTACAACAAAATAGATAAGTCAATATAGGTTCGATATTACTTAGAAATCTTAATGGAGGGTCCCAAAAACAAAACTTACCAGGCACGCTTTATGAAACGTGGATTGTGGATGAAGAAGAAGTGATCTATGGTCGGAATGTCTGTTCAGCCTTTGAGATCCTATATAGAGCGTGGATCCTGGTAATAGCTTCCATGGTTGGATGAACAAGATCCTCAAACTTTGGTGCTGAAACAACAACAAATAAGAGTTAACATCTTCAAATTTCAAATTTTTTACTTTTCATATTTGATATCCTACGCTTGATAATCCAGTGAAAAGGAAGATTTTTGTCATATGGGATGGAATCCCTTTTGACAAAAACAATTTCCTATTCCATTTCATGTCGTTTTTCGTTGTTTTTTAAGATCATGTGAGTTTGATCAGGGATGATTTGAAAGACAAGCTAGCTAGAATCATGGGTTCTTAATCGGTAGACAGAGGCAAGGCCAAAAATGTCGTACTCTAGGTTATGAGTTGTAATTACCTTGTTCAACATAAACAGGATCCTCACTCCATTGGCAACATTTGGGAATAACTTAAACCAGTGATATCGAAAAACTTCGAGATAAAAGGTGGAAAAGGGTAAGGCATGCCAAGAGAAACGGGTAAAACATAAAGAAGACCCAGGTTTGGAGATGAGATCGGAACACATAAACTTGTCAAAAAGCTGGAAAACAGTTTCCTTAGGAAAAATTTTCTCGATCTGAGTATTAGCGAGTTCCAGGTAACTGAAGTTGCAGGTTTCCCGACTTGGGATGCGAGGAGATCTTGGCTAAGGAATTCCTCAACGGATAATTTTTCCCTCTCGAGGTTTTAGCCGGAGATCCACACTAGGATCAATGGTTTTTCCTCGCTATATAATGTGTCAACATTTTATTTTATTTTATCGTATTTACTTGCATTAACTCGAAAAACACACTACCTCACTAAGTTTGATTTCAAAATTGATTCGATTTTTTTGGCCAAAACAGCAGCTCCATGAGTTGCGTAATTATTTTTTTTCGTTTTAGTTTTTATTATTTAATGACAGAATTACAGAAATTGTCCTTTATGTATGTACCAAATTTCACCCGTTGTCCTTTATCTTTAAAATTGATTTGTTTTATCCTTTACGTTTAAAAATTTAACACCGTTTGTCCTTTAGCCCTAACCCAGTTAGTTTTTCTCATTAAGTCAGATCATGTGCCTTGCACATGAGGGCAAATTAGTCAGTTTATCTATTTAATTAAAAGTATTTTAAAATATAAAAAATCTCTCTCTCTCTCTCTCACACTCCCTTCCTCCTCCTCTTTCTTCATTCAACCCCCACCACCACCAACATATCACCACCACCACCGTCCGTGTTACCATCACCACCGCCACCGCGAGCCATCAAATCCGGTGACCAAGAAAATCCCATCTCCGCTAAAACATTTAATCCGGCTAAAACAAAAGCCCATCTCTGACAAAACAGTAAATCCGGCTAAAACAAAAGCCCATCTATGGTAAAACAGTAAATACGGCCACCTGTGACCACCACTGTCATCGTTGACTATGACCACGCCACAAGTACACCAACGACGATTCAACTTCTAGAGGTTTGACATGGGTCCGGAGCTTGCACGGGTGTGCATTTGGATATGGTATAGAGTCGGAATTCGGGCCGGATCTAAAGGATCCGATGCTGTGATAAATGAAGATGATGCACGATGAGGTTTTTGTTGGTCGGACACCCACCATTGCCTTAAACTAACACCATTTTGATAAGCAGGAAGAAAGTCAGGTGAAGGGAAAATCTATTTACAGATCTATGATTATATACGCGGATTTGTAGAACTGTGATTCATTGATGATGGGGTTAGGGGTTGACTATGGATGATTTTGGTATTGCGGTACGTACAAAATATTACCCTCACGGTAGCTGGTGATGTTTTGAAAGTCCTCACACCCGGAGGTGGTCCACGTTTTTCCGGAAAGTGTGTGTGTGAGAGAGAGGGGGGGGGGGGGAGAAAGACCACTGGCGGCCAGTGGAGTTTGCAAGTGGTGCTCCACGTTTTTTCGGCAAGATCGGTGGTGGTTTCTTCGGAATTTGGGTAGACAGAGGGGCGTTTGAGACGATGATGACAACGTCCGTTATAGATGATGGTGGCGACGGCGTACTAGATGGTGGTGTGGTAGCGCCTAGCGGTGTACTTAGCTGGTGGTGTTAGTGGTTGCTTGTTGGTGGTGGCTATGGAGACTGAGGAAGCTACAGGAAGATGTGAAGATGGTGATGGA
Organism: Bidens hawaiensis; assembly: GCF_021521415.1. Lineage (NCBI taxonomy): Eukaryota > Viridiplantae > Streptophyta > Magnoliopsida > Asterales > Asteraceae > Bidens > Bidens hawaiensis. The sequence continues at coordinate 18,510 of NW_027497608.1, forward strand.
GAGGGTTTTTTGTTTTTAAAAATAAAGGTATATTGTATTTAATCTTTTAAATAGTTTTAGTTTAATTATTAAAATGTTTTTTTTAAATCAATGGCTAAAATGACTAATTTGCCCTCATGTGCAAAGCACATGACGTGACTTAACGAGAAAAACTAACTGGGTTAGGGCTAAAGGACAAACGTTGTTAGATTTGTAAACATAAATGATAAAACATATCAATTTTAAAGATAAAGGACAACGAGTGAAATTTGATACAAACATAAAGGACAATTTATGTAATTCTGTCTTATTTAATTATTATAAATTTTTATCAATATAATTATCATTTTTTGGAGTATATCTTGTTTTTTGCTTATAACTTTTAAAACACATTAAAATTTGAAATATGCTATTGTGATTTTCTTATTGTTTTGTATAAGTTTAGATGTGAATTTTATTCAAAAAGTGTTATAAAATGTAGAGGTGATTGAAGCAGGAAACCTACATGCCAAGAAAGTTGGGTATTTGTTTTAATTTATTGTTTTGGATAAAATAAATGATAGGTGTGAAATAGTTAGTATGAAGAAAAGTTTGAGGACGTAAATGCAAATGGTTAGGAGGTGCTGGAAAAACCCCTAAGCAACTAGGGAAGACATACATACATACTATTGATCTCCGTCAAAAGCTCCTCAATCCAATTCAATGGCGTATACCAAATCAAAAGCAGAGAATTCGAAGTCATCGTCATCAGGTGTTGTTGAGAAAAGAGTGTGGTTCTACTCTTTATTGCTCACCGTTCAATACGGTGCTCAACCTCTCATCTCCAAACGCTGCATCGGGTAACCAATTTCATTATTACTTTATTATTATTATTATTCACTTATCAAATTAGCCACATATTTAAGGTGCTCAAGTTAATAATCGCAGACTTTGTTTACTTACTATCAGTTTGCAAAGATAGATGTATAAATTCTAGGATAGTAGCTTTTATGCTATCTTGATAATCATATATTTCAATATGAATTGTGTATCTGATCTTAATTATAACCTCACTTTTGCTCTTTCATTGTTGAGACTTTGCGGTTGAATTTGCTTGAGTGATTCAGTTTTTTTTTTTTTAATTAGATTTAGCATTTTCATCATCTAAGCAGTGATTTAAAGTGAACATAATAGACAATGGCTTCCATCACGCTGTAAATAAAATGGTTTATTACCTCTCAAGAGGGAAAACAAATAGCTTGATTGTGTTTTACTATTTCTGCAGGCGAGATGTCATTGTTACTTCATCTGTTTTGGCATGTGAGATAGTAAAGGTATTATTGCGTATTATTGTCTCTATATTCTTCTTTACATATTCTTAATTAATTTCTAACTTATACACCTGTGGTAGGTTATTTGTGCACTTCTTCTCATGGCAAAAGATGGTACTCTAAATAAAGCATTCAAGGAGTGGACTTTGATTGGCTCCTTACGCGCATCAGGATTACCTGCAGCTATATATGCACTACAAAATAGCTTGTTGCAGATCTCATACAGGAACCTTGATTCCCTCACCTTTTCAATGTTGAATCAAACTAAGTTAATTTTCACAGCATTGTTTACATTTATTATTTTAAGGTAACTTCTTGTGCTAGATCATCTTCTTTGTTCAGTTGTTTACCTGCTAACAGCTTGTATTACTGAATAACATATAAATTTGAACTTATTTAAGTTAACATTTTTTCATAACTTAATGTTGCTGCCGCCTTGTTTTATGTGTTTATAACTAAGAAAGAAATGTTGATTGCAGGCAGAAACAATCAATTCAACAAATTGGTGCTCTCTTCATACTTATATTAGCAGCTGTTCTTTTAAGCATTGGGGAAGGCTCAAGAAAAGATTATGGAAGTGATAATCCTGATGAGATTGTTCTCTATGGAATTATTCTAGTATTGATAGCCTCTGTACTCTCAGGTCTTGCTTCTGCTTTGTGCCAATGGGCGTCTCAGGTTTGTTACACTACCTGTTAAACCATCAGTTTTTTTAGTTGAAATTTGCCAGATTGGGCTGCCTGAAAATACTTTGTCCTCCTTAAACAACTAAGGCTTTAGTTGCTTACATAAACAATAAGAGTTAATTATATGGACGGTCTTGTGCTAAAAGGCCATATTACCGTTTTGGCTCAACTTTTCAGAAATTACATTTACGAATCCCACTATTCTCTTGGTAGTAACCGTTGTCTTTGACGCTGACTCACGTTAAAAGTTATGTTAAATTTATGTGAAATGACTATCAGAATTCAGACCCCACTTGTTAAAAACAACAAACAAGTTAGAATATAAAGTTTAATATATTATACTATTTTAAATAATCGTTTAACACAAATTTTAGCAGTAATTTATAAGGCCGCTAAGTGTCGAGGACCAAATGCGTTATGGTTGAATGAACAACAGGGACAATAATAATGTAACTAAAACAAGTCATGAGGTAGTATGCATAAAAAATAGAATATTGGCGACTTTCAGCCGCCTATATGGATAACCTGACGCATGCCTATTTGCCTAATTTTTATCTAACTTGGTTTGAAATATAAAAACAACCCAGATTGACTCATGCAAAAGTAAATGGTTCAAATTGTCACCTCTAACTAGGAACTTTGAGTCAATTATATATTGACTAACATTAACAAGTTAAAAAACACCCACATCATTTTTCTAATTTGAAATCTCTAGGCTTTATAACTCAAAACCTGTCTGTTAATCTAGAAAAAATAGTGTACTTACCATGTACAACTTCTCTCCAATTTTCATGTTTAGGTTAAGAAACACTCGTCATACTTGATGACAGTAGAAATGTCGATAGTTGGGAGCCTTTGTTTACTGGCAAGTACTTACAAATCTCCAGATGGTGAAGCAATGCGACAACATGGATTCTTTTATGGGTGGACACTGCTTACAACGGTAATCATCTTCTAAACTTCAAAATATTGAGCATTAATTTGTTCACTATGCTGTTCAGTTCTTGCTGCATTAAGAATTTTAACATGTGAAATAGTTAATGCTTGAACTCACTCAAGGCTGTTCACTAGGGTTGAATATGATTGGACTGTTTAACCTAATACATTCTTGGAAAAACAATCCTAAATTGGCAAAAAGAAAAAAAATGTTCGGTTTTGAATGAAACCAAACTTGGGTTTGGGTTTACAAAGAAGTTGAAAACTGAAGAACTGGTTTTAGAAAAATCTAGTACAAAATTCCAACAAGATTGGTTCAGTTTTCAGGCTTGACAACCCCGACCGGTGTTTGGCCATCCTTAATTTTAGGCTTGTAAATGAACCAAACGTTGGTCAACTGTTTGGCGGGAAGTTTGTTTAGTTACTATTCGAATGAACATGACTAGAAGTTTTGTTCTAATTAAACTAACAAACATGAACACAATGTAGCACGGGAACGGGTACGGGACCAGGGTACAAGGACGATACGGGTATGGGGAACGACAAAACTCAAAAATCCAAGATTCGGGTACGTAAAGGTACGGCAAAAAATTAAAAAAAAATATTAAACAAAGTCCAAAATAGATATATATTGATGTAAAGTGTAAACTCCAAAAACACTACATCAACCATAGGTAATTAATTATCAATAATCAAATCATTTTCAAAATCCGGTTAATCTAGCGAGAGATTGGCAATCTCCAAAAACGCAACATCTTTCATTGAATCGAAAGCATCTCCACCAACATCTTTACATCATCATTCGGATTTCTTGGCGAAAGTCGGAGATTATTGTGGATAAAACCAAGCCTTGAGCACGACTTATAGTCAACTTGTTCCTCCTAAGCGAGTGAGTAAATGCATAAATCTGCAATTGCGGTCAACGCAAGAAGAACTAGGTTGTACAAGTAAGCTAAAAGCCAAAGTCTGGAGAAAAGGAGTTTGAGCACCAAAGTTAACCCACTAATACTTGGAATTTGAAAGGGTTAAAAACCTATAAATAAATAGAAACGTCCCAGAAAAGTCCAGGATTTGTCCTCATCAATCCGAAATGTTTTGGATTCGTTCCCAAAGCATCCCTGGGACGGGTACTTCCTCTAAATTGCCATCCTCGTGCTACATAGATTAATTAATAGTATAAACAAAAGGTTCACAAACGTACATGAACATAGGTAAACGAACGAACATAATTGAGCAAATACCAATTAAAAGTAATCGTGAAGACAATTTATTAGCCTTAAAAAATTAAAAGAAACTAGAGTACTAGACTAAATTGTAACGGTGATATTTTAATTTCATAAATCTAGACTAAATTGCAAAAGGCCTAAGAGATTTAAAGGAATATATACGAACGTAACGAACAAACCTAAACTAATGAACATAAACAGATGTAAATGAACGGATCGACATAAACGAAAGGAAAGAACGTTCACAAGCATAAATGAACAAATGTAAACGAACCTTCATGAATTTAAATGAAGTAATCGGATATGCGTTCGTGCTATGTAGCACGGGGACAACAATTTAGAGGGAGTACCTGTCCCGGGGATGGAAATGTTATGGGGACGTTTCCGGATAATGAGGACGGATCCGGGATGTTTCTGGGACGTTTCTAAAATTTTTTAGGGCTTTAACCCTTTCAAATTCCAAGAATTGGTGGGTTAACTTTGGTACTCAAACTCCTTTTCTCTAGACTTTTTTAGCTTACTTGGACAACCTAGTTCTTCTTCTTGTGTTGAGTGTAATTGCAGTACTTATGCATCTATTCACTCGCTTAGGAGGAACAAGTTAACTACATGTCGTACTCAAGGCTTGGTTTACATTCACAATAACTTTTGTCAAGGAATCCAAATGATGATGTAAAGATGTGGGTGGAGATGCTTTTGATTCAATGGAAGATGTTGGGTTTTTGGATAATTAATTACCTATGGTTGATGTAGTATTTTGGAGCTTACACTTTACATGAATATATATCTATTTTGGATTTTGTTTAATATTTTTTTTTGCCGTAGCCGTATCTTGGATTTTGAGTTTTGTCGTTCCCCGTGCCCATTCCTGTGCTACATGGCTATTAATGAACGAACATAAATGAATACGAACACGCTCATATTCTTAACGAACTGAGATGATGCAAATCAGCCTCCACGCCTAGCAGGTTTGGCTCAAAGTTTTTTTAAAACAGGTAGAACCAGATTGTAACACCCCTGAATTTGATCAACTTTGATTCAGTGTTGAGTTTTATGATGTCGAGTTCTGAGTTTTGCTATTTTCTTTATTTTTATTCAGATCCCTGTTTTTGTGAATGCTGTTGGTGGGATTCTTGTGGGCCTTGTCACTTCATATGCTGGTGGTGTACGGAAGGCAAGTTCATATTTCTTTTTTTTTTAATCATTTTCTAAGCTTCATATTAAAGATACTTCTTACTAAAGGTGGGAGAATGAGTGGCAGGGTGGGTTGGGCATGGTTTAGGTCAAAACAGGTAATTTCAATATGGGTCAAACCGTGTCGGGAATTATTGGGCAGGGTAGGGGGCCTTCTGTCGCTTAGTATCCTTTTAAACATGAGTATATAATTGCAATGGTAATATTTAGTCCAATAAAATGGTTTAAGAGGTGGTATACTCTTCAAGTACTATTTATGAGACTTTCAACCCAATCCCAGCTCAAATAATTTTTAAAAATCTATCTGCTTAATTATTGGTAGTAAAATACATGCAGGGGTTTGTCATCGTGTCTGCACTACTTGTTACTGCGTTGTTGCAATTTGTGCTTGATGGGAAACCACCTTCACTGTTCTGCCTTGTGGCCCTCCCGCTTGTAATGACCAGCATTTCCATATATCAGAAGTACCCATATCGTGTCAAAAAGAAGGAAGCATAGACCAAAGTAGTCTAGCAACATGCACTGCACATTTTCATCATATACGGGTTATTTTTATAGGCAAGCTAGACAGAATTACTCAACCAACATTTACGTTGGTTCGTGCTCTTTTTGGTGTTTATACTCTTTTAAGTGTCAATACATGTGCAATTTATAACATGTTTAATGTCTTGACATGTATAGAATGTTTTCTAATCTAATGAGAACCTATAGCTAATATTTGTACTAAATCCTACTCGCTTTGGTCTTTGCCCATACTTTTCAATCTAAATTTGGATAAAAGCACATAATCGCATTCTTGATTTGGCTTCAAATTCAAAAAAGGGTTCAATCATCAACTTCTGAGCACATTATGTGGTTTCAACTAACATTTGGAGAATATCTTCGTTTGAGGATGTTCTTTGTCTTGGAGAATCTCTTGTCTTATCAGTTGTTATGGTGTTATCTTGGTTTCGACAATTGAAGTTGTATGATTTACGAGAAGCCACTTTGATTTGTGTCAAACAGTATCAAAGCATTGTTATTAAGTTTATACAACCATTAACCTCTCATAAACTTTTTCCTCTCTTCTACATTCGCTTTGCATATTCAAATATATTAGTTGGGAAAATATGGTATGGAGTAACTCTTGATCAAATAATTGGTGAAGTCGTATGAAACGATAACTTGAGAACAAGAGGAGTGATCCACTCTATTTGGAACAAATGATAAAAATACTTTCACCTAAAAAGGTTTTCAACTGACCATTTGACAACAATATATTGACAGTTGTAATATATATTATTCTATGCTGTCAATTTATAGCAACAGTTGATAACGTATATTTTATTTTTTTCATGGATTATTGTCGTTTGCACCAGTTAACTGATTCAAGGGAGATGATAACGTAGATGTCTTGGAACATTAGTCATTAACCCGACATGGAAGATCATGGCCCAAAGCTCGAGATAGGCGAAAACAGTAATGAAAAAGCGCAACAAAAACGTATCTTAGGAAATATTGCGAGAAAAGGAAATAACTTATGTAAAAATGGATAGAACGAAAAAAAAGATAATCAGTGAAGTTTAAAAAAACATAAAAGCTTTAAAATAAACCGTAGAAAAACAACATAAGAATTAGTTAAAATATAATTAGTAAATCCATAGAATTTCTAAGAATTTAAGGACAAAACTGAATTTGAAATTTTAAGAAAATTAATTTCTAATAGGAATCTTATTTTTTATCGAACGACCAACAAACAAAGAGTTGTCTAAGAATTTTGATTTTGTAATATCACAGTCTAACCTAACCTGACCGTACGAAGTCCTTAAACATCTTCATCTTCAAGTTATAGTGTCGAATTGGAGATCACAAAGCCAGCCATACACCCTAAAATGTAGTCTATGAGAATGAACCCGGTCTCCGTTAAGAACCCAAACTTCCTTTCTGAATCTTATCTTAAAAGTAAAGGAAAGGAAACTAAACCCCTGCCCGCCGGATTCCAAAACCCCTGACTAAAACAGAAGAACCTCTTCTTCTTCTTCTTCTTCATCATCCTCCTCCAGGTATCCTCACACTCTCTTTATGTCAGCTCTATGTATATGCATACATACAGTAATTCATTCATTGATATAAGTGACATACTCTTCATCCTCGACCTAATTATATCATATTCATATTCATATTATAATTAGGGTTTCCAATTCCTTTTCTAATTTCAACCTGTCATTGACATGTCCACTTGTTGACTGACTATATTTTGAATTATTATCATCATCTTTGCTTTTGGAAGGATGCCTCCTTTTAACTTAAATCTACTTGTCTCTGTTCATTTCTAGGCTACGGTGGGTTTTCAGTATCTGCAATGTCATCTCACTGCACAGGATTAAGTTTCGTAATCTCTATATGCAAAGGAGAATCTATTCAAACCTTCTTTTCCAAAGCCTCCTTTTACAACCGTTTCTCTACCGGTATGCTTCATTTCCTGTTACAAAACCCTGCTATGCAATTTTTATTATCCGAAAGTCTACTTTTAATGTATACAACCTCCTAAATGTTTTTAACCTGATCCATTTTGGCCTGAACCTGACTTGACCCGCTACCATACCTACCCATCTGCCACCTGTAATATGTATTCCAATTGGATTGTGAAACAGGCTTCAAGTTTGAGAACAAGTAGCCTGAGAGCTTCTAAACAAGGAGTCAAAGAGTCTAACAAGAGTGATCAAAGTGATGATGATGATGATGATGATTTTGAAATGGACGAGGATGAGAGGAAAGAATTCAGGGAAAAGATTAGACAAATGATTGAAATGAACCCCGAGGTTGAACAAGAACTTGACCCTGAAGAAAAAAGGAAAAAAATGCACAAGCTTTTGGCTGATTATCCCCTTGTTGTAGATGAAGATGATCCTGATTGGCCTGAAGATGCTGATGGATGGGGTTTCAATTTCAGTCAGTTTTTTGATAAAATGAGTGTTAAGAACGTTAAAAAAGACGATGATGATTATGATAGTGATGGTGAGGTTAATTGGCAAGATATACGCCCCATTAAAGACATCACTTCTGCAGAATGGGAAGAAACTGTATTCTCAGACCTTAGCCCGTTGGTTGTTTTAGTGCATAATCGTTATAGAAGGTTAGTGTGCGTACTTTGATTGTTCTTTTCATCATGTCCGTGTTTGTTTATGTTCGTTCGTTAGTTAAGTAAACAAATGGCTCACGAACGAACATAACAGAACATAGATAAATGAACATAAACTAAAACTAGTTAAGAGTAATGTGAAGAATAACGTGTTATTGTGTTGGGCCTAAAAAGTTAATGGGCCAAAATTTTAAATGAATATGTTAACAAACTTAAAAAAACGTAAACTTACAAACATAAATGAACTAAAACAAATTTAAATGAGCCAACGTTCACGAATTTAGATGAACGAACAAGACATGCGTTCGTGTTCGTTCATTTAACTAAATGAACAAGTTTTTTTGTTCATGTTCATTGGTTTATTAAATAAACGAACTTTTCCGCCGGACGGTTCATGAATTGTTCACCGAATGTTCGGTTCGTTTACAGGCCTAGTTGGGAGAATTGCATGTAAAAGGGTCGATAGTCTGTATTCTAAGTTTATAATCAAATAAGGGACACTGTTACCTTTTTTTTGAACTGTACTGTTACCTGGTTAAGGGTTATTGGGATTTGGGTCCTTAATTTAGTTTTAAACATTATGAAATGTTTTGACATGCTTGATGATTTTATGATTGTTTTCTGTTAGGCCAAAGGAAAATGAAAGGGTTCGTGATCAACTGGAAAAAGCTATACAGCTTATATGGGATTGCAGGATACCATCACCGAGGGTAACCATAAATTCATCTCTCGCACACATACATTATATATACATATACGTATGCTGTATGTGCATATGTAAAAAAAGAACATATGTTTGTTTGACAGTGTGTTGCAATTGATGCTGTTGTGGAGTGTGACTTGGTATCGACACTTGGAGTATCTGTGTTTCCGGAGCTGATATTTACAAAAACTGGGAAGATCTTACATCGCGAAAAAGGTATCAATCATATTGTGATATCATGATGTATTTCCTCGGTTATAGTTTTGGTTAAAAATATCAGTATTGGGAAATGACGTGTTTGCCCATTACAAGTAGACATGTTATTGGTACTCATAGAGGGCAAATCTGTCTAGAAATTATTCTTAGTTTGGTTAAGAATTGTGTTTTGTGTTTTGTTGGTTTTTCAGAAATAAGAACAGCGGATGAGTTGTCAAAGATAATAGCCTTCTTTTACTATGGAGGAGCGAAGCCGGCTTGCCTTAGTAATAGTCCCTCTGCAATCATCAATGAAGCAGTTCCTGGTTTTACCACCAAGAAATAGTGTACAAGTAAGCCAGCAATCATGCTACCATGACTTGTACTTCTTGTATGAAAAGTTGTGCATTGCTGTTTTCTTAAGAAATTTTGGAAGAAGTATTTATTTGGCATTTGTATGTATTTATGATTGTTGTATGTGAGATTTACTGGGTATAATTGTTGTACGTATTTATCAGGTTACATTATCCGTTATACTTTGTTTTCATTATGCTAACTTAATATTATCTTTAAACCGTTGCATTGATTTAAAGTTAGGGAAAAACACAAAATTCAGTGTTGGATTAACAATCAACAAAACTCCAACCTATGTGGCATCAACAAAACCGTTACATGAGAGACCAGTACCGTACAAACGGTCGATCTAACACCGTAATCAAATTTTAGGTTAGTCAACACCGAATGTTATATAACCCAAACAAGAATGTAACAAGTAGATTGAGCACTTATGAGTTTGGACGTAGTAGTTTACACCAAACTGGATTTGTATTTTTGGAGAACAATTGATTTAGTAATTTTCACACTCGTAACTTTACTCGTGTTTCAACATGCGTTATATTAATATATTTTTTAAGTATTATAATTGAAACACCCTAACTTTTTTTTAATACTTTTACAAAATATCAGAGTAGGTCCCAGTTTACATCCAAAACCTGTCACTCGTGGTGACGTTTTATTTTATAAAAATATATATTATACAAGAAAACATATATGTTTAATACAAACTTTATTATACAAACTATTAAACACGAGAGTATGGTTCTCTTGTCAGTCCAGTCCCGTCCATGAAGCTTCAACCATCTAGGGGTGCTTTTCCTGAAAACATTTTAAAACATATTTTTATTAGCTTTCGCTAAGTAAGTACACCATTTTATAAAAATATGTTTTATTCTTATTTGAAATTTAACAACCAAATTCCTTGGGATTTCAACACCTGAAATCCTTATATTTACTCCACAATATTCTTTGGGAATTCAACACCCAAATCCTTGGGATTTCAACACCCGAAATCCTTAATTTTACTCATCTTTATTCTTTGGGAATTCGACACCCGAATTCCGTATGAGCTCATTTATAACCCATGAGGGTTATTTACTCCCCTTTTTATATTTGGAGTTCAACACCCGAACCCCTTGAGATTTCAACTCCCGAAATCTTTTATGTATAGTATTTATATTTTGGGGTTTCAACTACCGAAACCCTCGGGACTCGTAACCCGTATTTTTATTAGAGGCATACCACCGTATTTATTTTATAGCCTCTTTTTGAGCCACACATTAATTCACATACTTTGACCCACAATCATTTCTCAAATAATCATATATATGCGTATCAAAATAAACATATATAAAATGCTTGTAAAAAAAATAACATGATTATGGTCCGTATACTTACCTCTTACTATTGGTAAGTTGTAGACGATACTTTCTTTGCTTTCCCACTCCAAAATATACTAGAACTACTTGTTATTTTAACCATATGCTCTCCACTTAGATTATTAGTTTTGGTTTATAAACTTTCATACAGAGATCGAATATATATATATGGACAAAGATTCTTCCTTACCCATTAAGAATTCTTATCTAACAAGAAAACTTCATCGCCAAGATATTAATATAAAATGGGAAAATACCATAAAAAATCAACACACTTTCTCTTTTTGCTCACAAAATTCTCTTAACAACTTTGTGCACTTTAACATCCCTCCACATGTTAATTTTGAACATAAATGCAATGTAACTTATTATAGTATTTTTTTTCTTATGTGATATACACATGAAATTAAATAGGTTGATATGGACCGTCTATGTGTCAAAATTTGACATGTAAGCAAATTATGTTAATAATTTTTTTATATTGTTCTTTTTACCTTTTTGTACTACGGTTATTGTTATTTTTATATTTTTAATTTTTATCCTTTTCTAAATATAATTATATGTTTATATTACAAGATAGTCACACAATTCTTAGTTGCAAGCAATAATCTTATTAACTGTTGTAAAATATGATATTTTTAATAACACGTAAAAAAGATGAATTTGTAAGAAAAAAGGTATAAAATGGGTTTATCATATCGATCAGTTTAACACGATTCGTTAGAGCATTTAAGGTATCAAATCGATTTTCATTTTCTTTGTGATTACATACCTGATTCGTTTGCTTTGTTACCGATTCAGAATCAATTTCCAAATTAGATGACGATCCCTTTGCTCTTAAGCTTCTGCCGTTTAGTGTTAGACCATTAGGTTATTTGGTGAATGTATTCAATTAGGATATTTAATTCCATCTAATGTTCATGTAATTTCATTTTTCATTTGAATAAAAATGTATATGCCACATAAGAAAAAGGAAAAACATATAAGCAAGGAAAATCATTGTTAAATTATTTTTATAAGTTATATCGCATTTATGTTCAAAATTAGCATGTGGAGGGACTTTAAAGTGCAAAAAGTTGTTAAGGGACTTTTATGAGCAAAAAGAGAAAGTATGTTGGTTTTTTATGGTATTTTCCCATATAAAATATAACAGATAAGCATGCCATGTACGATTCCTTAGTCTAGGGAATTTACAATCTTTCAATTTTAATCCCTATAAATTGATCTAATGACAAGCCATTCAATTTATGTATTATGTGTGCATCTTGTAACGTGACATTGCATAATGTCACCACCACTTAATTTTGAACAAACTCTATAATATAATAATAATTCTTATTATCTAGTTCTTGTTTTATACGATATTAGATGGTTCCGAAAACTCGTTTAAACCTGTATATTTTAACGCGTGGTTTTATTTATTACTCACTTGTCTACTAATATTTGAAATATAAATTTCAAATATTTTATTATCATTCACAAACGGGGTGTTACAAATCTCCCCCTCTTAATTAGGTTTCGTCCCCGAAACCTGTTCATACCTCGAATAATTCTGGGTAATACTTTCTCATTTCATCTTCGGCTTCCCACGTGGTATCTGACCTCGCCGATGTTTCCACTGTACTTTTACTTGACTTATATCTTTATTTATAAGTTGCTTAACTTTATGATCAAGAATCGCTACCGACTTTTCTATATAGTTAAGCTTATCATCCACTTCAATATCATTTAACGGCACACATGCCGTTTCATCGGCCAAACATTTCCGTAAGTATGATACGTGAAATGTGTTATGGATTCCGTTTAATTCTTCGGGTAAATCTAGTCGATAGGCCACTTGCCCTACACGAGCAATTATCTTAAACGGACCAATGAATCGTGGACTTAGTTTACCACGTTTACGGAAACGAATCACTTCTTTCCATGGAGAGACTTTTAACATAATATAGTCTCCTACTTGAAATTCAATTGGGCGTCTTCGTTTATTCGCATACGACTTCTGTCGATCCTGAGCCGCTTTCAAATATGCTCTTATTTGATCAATCTTTTCATTCGTTGCGTTTACCACTTCTTTGTTTGCGAGTTCTCTTTGACCAACTTCTCCCCAACATACTGGAGTGCGACATTTTCTACCATAAAGCATTTCAAATAGGGGCATCCCAATACTTGAATGGTAACTATTATTATAAGAGAACTCTGCCAGGGGTAAATACTTGTCCCAACTGCCACCAAAATCAATAATCAAGCACGGAGCATATATTCTAGAGTTTGAATTGTTCTTTCACTTTGTCTGTCGGTCTGAGGATGATATACCGTACTGATTAATAATTTTGTGCCCATTTCCTCCTGAAATTTTCTCCAAAATCTTGAGGTAAAACGAGTGTCTCTATCAGATACGATAGATACTGGCACTCCATGTCTTGGCACCACCTCATTAATATACACTTCCGCCATTCGTTCTGAAGTATATTTTTCATGAATGGGTATAAAGTGTGCACTTTTTGTCAAACGATCGACAACTACCCATATCGTATCATGTCCTTTTGCTGTTTTTGGAAGTTTCGTTATTAAATCCATCGTAATGTGTTCCCACTTCCATAATGAAATCTCTAGAGGTTGCATCTTTCCATATGGTTTCTGATGTTCAGCCTTAACTTGTAAACAAGTCAAAAACCTTTCCACATATTTAACGATATCTCTTTTCATACCAGGCCACCAGTAATTTTTCTTCAAGTCACTGTACATTTAGGTTGCACCTGGATGAATTGAATACTTTGATTTATGTGCCTCATCTAGAATGATCGTTTTAATTGAACAAGATTTAGGAATCCAAACTCGTCCAAAACGAATCTTAACTCCTTTATCATTTTCTTCCAAATGTCGAACTTGACCAACAATTCTTTCGCGCTTTAAGTTTTCTTCTTTTAGTGTTTCCTTTTGCGCAATTTTAATTTGGTTAAATAAGTCCGAATTTACAATCAGCTTATATGATTGTACCTTAATCGGAGAATAATTCTCTTTTCGACTCAGGGCATCAGCCACAACATTGGCTTTACCTGGGTGGTAGAGAATTTCACAGTCATAATCTTTGACTAATTCCAACCATAGACGTTGTCTCATGTTCAACTCTTTCTGATCAAAGAATACTTCAGACTTTTATGATCAGTATAGACAGTGCATTTTGTTCCATATAAATAGTGCCTCCGGATCTTTAGCGCAAATACTACTGCTGCTAATTCGAGATCATGGGTCGGGTAGTTTGCTTCATGTGACTTTAATTTCGTGAGGCATATGCTATCACTTTCTCTCTTTGCATAAGAACACAACCCAATCCAATACGTGAGGCGTCGGAATAAACTTCAAAGTCCTCTGCTCCTTCTGGTAAAGCGAGTATAGGAGCTCTAGTTAGCTTTTCTTTCAAGATTTGAAATGCCTTTTCGTGTTCTGAGTTCCATTCAAATTTGGAATTCTTTCGAGTTAGCTTTGTTAACGAAGAGGCTATTTTCGAAAAATCCTGAATGAAACGCCGATAATAACCGGCTAAACCAAGAAAACTTCTTACTTCAGTTGGGGTCTTTGGAGGAGACCATTGCATAATAGATTCTATCTTGGCGGGATCCACTAAGATACCCTCCTCGTTCACGACGTGACCCAAGAATTGAACTTCTCTAAGCCAGAACGCACATTTAGAAAACTTTGCGTATAGCTTTTCTCTTCTTAAGGTATCAAGAACCTCGCGAAGATGTTGAGTATGAGCTTTTTCGGTTTGAGAATAGATGAGAATATCATCGATGAACACGATAACGGAATGATCAAGCATTGGCTTACATACTCGATTCATAAGATCCATGAAAATTGCTGGGGCATTCGTTAAGCTGAATGGCATCACAACGAATTCATAATGCCCATAACGATTACGAAAAGCCGTCTTAGGTACATCTTCTTCTCGTACCTTTACTTGATGATATCCCGACCTTAGATCGATCTTTGAGAACCAACTAGCACCTTGTAATTGATCAAAAAAATCATCAATTCTAGGCAAAGGATACCTATTCTTGATGGTCAATTTATTCAATTCACGGTAATCAATGCACATCCGCATGCTACCCTCTTTCTTTTTAACAAACAAAATAGGTGTGCCCCAAGGTGAAACACTTGGTCGAATAAATCCTTTATCCAATAGATCTTGGAGTTGAGACATCAACTCCTTCATCTTATTTGGTGCCAACTGATATGGGGATTTAGCCACTGGTTTAGCTCCTGGAACTAGATCAATTTTAAACTCGACTTTCCTTTCATGTGGAACTCCCAGCAGCTCATCAGGAAAAACGTCAGGAAATTCATTAACAACAGGGACTTGATCAAGTTCATTTCTTTTTTTCTTTTGTATCAATCACGTAGGCGAGAAACGTATGATGACCATGCTTCATATACCTCCTCACCTTTGCCATCGAGCATATTATAATATCATTCTTCCTTTCTCCATAAACAAAAAATTGTTTTCCAGTTTGTGATAGAAATTGAACGATCTTTCTATTACAAACTATAGACGCCTGATGTTGGGATAACCAGTCCATCCCAATAATGACATCAAATTCCCTTAGTGTAATAGGAATTAAGTCGATAGAATATTCTTCTCCTTGAATAATTATTTTACAATTTCGACATACTTGGTAGACGACAAAGCTCTTATCACTAGCGATTTCGACGTCTAATGAATTTATTAATTTACTTCTACTAAAAGAACTATGGCAAGCAAAATTTTTCGATACGAAGGATCTACTAGATCCAGAATCAAATAAAACATAGGCGGGGAGGGAATTTACAAAAAAGGTACCTGTTACGACATCAGGTATAACCTTCGCCTCCTCTGCGGTTATTTGAAAAGCCTTGCCTCGGGGTTTTGGAGCTTCCAACTTCTTCACATTCTCGGCAGTTCTGGATCCTTCTGTCGCCTTTCCATTCCTTGCCCTCAACTCTGGGCAATCATTTTTCATGTGGCCCGGTTTATAGCAGTTATAACATAAGTTCACTGGACTGGTACACTCTGGGGCTGTATGCCCAAGTCTCCCACACTTATAACAAGTTGGGTTCTTATAACGACATTCCCCAAAATGCCTCTTTCCACAGAACTGGCAAGTACCAGATTCCTTCTTAAAGCCATGTACTTTTGTAGGCTTAAAAATTTTAGCTTTCTTTGTTGATGCTGCAGGAATTACAACATCTAGCTTTTGCTTCCCATCTCTTTCAACTTGTCTTTTTAGCTCCACCTCTCGTTCACGAGCCCAATTAAGAAGCTCCTCGAGACTTCCACACTTTGATGGAGAAATAAATTCTCTTATTTCCGTCTTAAGGATAAGGTGGAAACGAGTTAGCCACGCTTCTTCACTTGTGAAGAGGGAAGGGAAAAACTTTGCTTTATCATAGAAAATTCCAAATATTTCATCCACCGTTTCGTTGCCTTGACGCATATGAAGAAGTTCTTCGGTGATACGATCAATTGCAACACGGGGACTGAAATGTTTTAGGAAGATTGGTTTAAACTCTTCCCAAGACATATTTCTTATCGTTTCCCTACCTTTTTCCTTTTTGACCATATCCCACCAGTCTTTAGCTTGTTCAACTAATTGGTTCGTTGCGAACATCACTTCATCAGTCGCGTCGCAGTGACACGTATCAAAAATAGTCTCCATAGCTGTAATCCACATTTGGCTGACCAGGGGGTCTATTTCTCTCTTAAATTGTGACGGTTTACAAGCCATGAAATTTCTATACGCACATCGATGCGTTTCTACCTCCACTCTTGGTGCTGCTCCCACGGTCTCGAGAGGCTTTTCCACATTCGATTCATTCTTTTTAAGATTTTCTTCCAGCATAAATCCTATAGAATTTTGCATTTCGGCCAGAAGAAATGGAATATTGGCTTCGAATGCTTTCCCCACCTCAATTGCAATTTGCTTGCGAATTTCATCAGGTACAATTTTATAGCATCATCTTGATGAGGTGAAGACGCAGATCTTTCTGAAGCATTATCTATATGTTTTTCTACATTACGGTTTCCATCACCATGTACAATATTTCCTTCTTCCTCCACCATATCTTTTTACTGTGACGAATAATTTATTTATTATTATTTTCATTACATAATCTTATCGCTTATAAGGTACTTTATCTAAGGCCTTTATACTCCTCAATCTAGTGTTAATTTTAACAATTTATCTAAGGCCCTAAAACATAAAGCACCGTATATACACATATGATGCAATAAATATAAACACGCACATCATTTCATGCATATATATTTTCCTCCACTTACTCTTTGTTGTTTCCAACACAATATAATTATTGAGAATTCATAGCGGTATGATACATTTATTCTCATACTGGCCAGGTATGAAAGAAATATATTATACTCATCTTGATCTTCCAACTACTATATTGTCTTTTAACATACAAATTTCAGTATTCACATATTTTGTCTCTTAATTTCATTTATGCACCCATACAAAACTCCTCTTTCTAGCTTCCATGGACCGTTTATGGACTGAACCCTCTCGTTTATTTATCAAGAGCAATTATGGTTCGAGTCTAAGTATTTATCTTGAATACTTAAATCTCTCGAACCGTGCTCTAATACCAACTTGAAACACCCTAACTTTTTTTAATACTTTTACAAAATATCAGAGTAGGTCCCAGTTTACATCCAAAACCTGTCACTCGTGGTGACGTTTTATTTTATAAAAATATATATTATACAAGAAAACATATATGTTTAATACAAACTTTATTATACAAACTATTAAACACGAGAGTATGGTTCTCTTGTCAGTCCAGTCCCGTCCATGAAGCTTCAACCATCTAGGGGTGCTTTTCCTGAAAACATTTTAAAACATATTTTTATTAGCTTTCGCTAAGTAAATACACCATTTTATAAAAATATGTTTTATTCTTATTTGAAATTTAACAACCAAATTCTTTGGGATTTCAACACCTAAAATCCTTATATTTACTCCACAATATTCTTTGGGAATTCAACACTCAAATCCTTGGGATTTCAACACCTGAAATCCTTAATTTTACTCCTCTTTATTCTTTAGGAATTCGACACCCGAATTCCGTATGAGCTCATTTATAACCCATGAGCGTTATTACTCCCCTTTTTATATTTGGAGTTCAACACCCGAACCTCTTGAGATTTCAACTCCCGAAATCTTTTATATATAGTATTTATATTTTGGGGTTTCAACTACCGAAACCCTCGGGACTCGTAACCCGTATTTTTATTAGAGGCATACCACCGTATTTATTTTATAGCCTCTTTTTGAGCCACACATTAATTCACATACTTGGACCCACAATCATTTCTCAAATAATCATATATATGCGTATCAAAATAAACATATATAAAATGCTTGTAAAAAAATAACATGATTATGGTCCGTATACTTACCTCTTACTATTAGTAAGTTGTAGACGATACTTTCTTTGCTTTCCCACTCCAAAATATACTAGAACTACTTGTTATTTTAACCATATGCTCTCCACTTAGATTATTATTTTTGGTTTATAAACTTTCATACAGAGAACGAATATATATATGGACAAAGATTCTTCCTTACCCATTAAGAATTCTTATCTAACAAGAAAACTTCATCACCAAGATATTAATATAAAATATAACATATAAGCATGCCATGTACGATTCCTTAGTCTAGGGAATTTACAATCTTTCAATTTTAATCCCTATAAATTGATCTAATGACAAGCCATTCAATTTATGTATTATGTGTGCATCTTGTAACGTGACATTGCATGATGTCACCACCCCTTAATTTTGAACAAACTCTATAATATAATAATAATTCTTATTAACTAGTTTTTGTTTTATACGATATTAGATGGTTCTGAAAACTCGTTTAAACCTGTATATTTTAACACGTGGTTTTATTTATTACTCACTTGTCTACTAATATTTGAAATATAAATTTCAAATATTTTATTATCATTCACAAACGGGGTGTTACAATAATTACGGACGCATAAGCATAACTACCAAACATTTAACCTAACGTTAGATAATCCTCAACTTTGTCTAACTTTAAAAACTGTTGATAATTTTATGGTGGTTGTGAATAGAAATTTTAAAGCAGGATTCATACGTGTTACATCACAGTATCACATGTTTTTACAAATCTTACTAACTAGAATTTTGATCATGACGGAATTGGGCAAACAAATTAGAACCATTGATGAGTTTATACAATAAAACCATATTATCGTATATTTTTATGGACTCACCTCGACTTATGTACACTATAGTTGCAAGATAAATAAGCCCAATCAAGCCAAAAGCTCACCGATAGTTAATCTAGACTCGTTTAACTTAAAAAAAGGTTTGAGTTTCTGCTCTCTTTCAAAAAACCTAAGCTCGCCAATACTTGATCTTAACGACTCGTCTATTTATTATCATGTTTATATATTTTATATATGAATTGATGATGTAGGTTGGTACACCACCAAAAGCCAAAGCTTCAAAACCCGTCAATTAGGATACCTTGCTACTTTCAAGGCTTAAATGCTCCAGAAAGTCAAATGGCATTTCCTTAACACGAAATATATAGTATGCCATGAATTCAATGAGTCGAACTCGTAGACATGCACTACAGTAGCACATGGTGGAAAAGAGGGTTACCTATTGTCCAGCGAATAAAGCCCATCGCGTCACCAAAAGGGTAAGTCTTCATGCGATACCTCTTCAAACCTTTTATGCACTCGACGAGCTAACCAAGTTTAGCTTCCCCCACGCTATAAAAATGTGCTTTAGCTAGCACCTCAGTTTGTATCATATAGCACCTCAGTTTGTATCATATACTTGTTCTCTCATATCATACTTACCTTCACCTGAGAACAACTAACTTATTCTCAAACCAGAAAGTAGATTGCATGAGAGTTCATCCCACAGCATGCTAACGTTTGTGTTTGTTTTACAGAATCTTTTAAGTCTCAAACCCCTTATGAAAACCGATACCTTGTCCCATTATTTGTTGTATCAACATGCATCTATAGTTATTTTATGCATGCACAATTTCATACAAAATTTACATATTATTATTATTATATGTTTGTTAAATGAAATAACAAGGAAATTATATTATCTCATAGTATGGACATTGTGACGCGGCGTTGCTCGCAACCAATCAATTTATTTCCACAAAACCGTTAGACTCACATACATAATAACCAAACCCAATCAATCACAAAATAACCACTCTTTCCGATTCCGATGGCCGTACCAAACTTTCTTCTTCCGGCGAAGTAATCAATGTCTCCACCACAACCACCGCCGCCGTCTTCAGTCACAAAACCCTCACTCTCCGATCTCATCTTCTCCTTATTCGTCCTCTACTCTTCCCCCAAATCCCTAAACCTTAACCCTAACCCCAACCGCAGATTCTTCAAATTCAAATTCAAATTCCCCATCATGCCCTTAACCGCCGCCGCAGCCAAAACCTCTTCCATCAACCGCCACCTCTTCGCCACGCCGCAATCACTCTCCGATTGGCTCCGCCCACGCCTCGCCGCCGACTCCTTCGCCGCTTGGGGCACCACACCCGGCACCAAAAACATCCACAACCTCTGGCTCGAGCTCGAAGAAGGTGAAACCTCTCTCGCCGACTCCACGCCGCCCGTCCGCACCGTCGAAGTGGTTGTCGTGCGTGTTCGGGATTCCCAAAACCGAATTTTGATCGAATCGCACCAGGAGTTGTCCAGCGGGGATGTTCGAAACCGGTCGAGACCGTTATCCGAGAAAATGAAGCCTGGGGAGACCGTGGAAGCTGCGGTGGTGCGAGCCGTAAAGGAAGAGCTTGGTTCCATAATTAGGGAAAATAAAGAAGATGAACAATTTGTGAGAATTGTGCCGAATTCGTATTCGAGTAGAGTGGAAGAAAGGGTGTCTGTGTCATACCCTGGATTGCCTGCTTGCTATGTTTTACATACAGTCGATGCGTTTGTTGATGGTTTGCCTGATTCCGAGTTTTGTACGGAAGAAGAGGACGAGTATGAGAAAGAAGGGTCCAAATTTGCGGTTTCTTGCAAGAAACATTACTGGAAATGGGTTGATTCCGATCGTCTTTCGTCTTGAATTTTGCAGTTGTGAAAGTGAGTTTGAGCTATCATTTTTGTCTTTCTTGATTTATGTGTTTATTATAGATATCAGAAGCTTTTTGGGCTTTATAAAGGTTAAAGCTTTATGGTTTTCTGAACTTGATCATACAAAGCAAATGAAGTCTGGATGATTAAAGTTTGTAAATTTTAGTGCTCCCTGTTGAGTAATATTGTTTAGTGTTTAAATTTATATATCATTATGTAGAGTCAGAACCGGTAAATTTAAGTTTTGATGCTTTTAAAGTAAATCTTTGTGTTTCTATTTTGCATATAGCAGGTGATCAATTTCTTATGTCTGGTAAAACATGTTCTGATTCAAATGATCAGCCTTTTGGATGATAAGTTTAGTAGTAGCTGCAACGAACCTGCTTTGATCATCTTTATTGTGTGATAGATAGTCTGTAGGAAATTACATAGTACAAAATGTTTACAAAACAAGTATGAATATGAAATGCATATTTGGCAAAGAAGAATACATCCAACCTTTTTTTTTTCAACATGGTCATCTGTTGCCAAGATTAAATAAACAAGAGGTTAAAGTTTTTGCTGAGGCAACATGTTCAACTCACTTCCCTTAAACAATATTCGCACCTCCGAAACAGTATCTGAAACGAGAGTGTAGAGGGTAGAAAAATGCTGGAAATTCTTGTGTGTGTGGTTTCTGAAACATGTAGATCAGTTGTTAACTTTTCTTCTTTTGGTCCAAGATTTTCATGTAGAAAACAAGGCACAAAAGCCTTCTATTTATGCAAAACCGAGGGTTCATAAAAGAGTCTGATCTCAATTATGGACATTAAGAGTAGCCTAATCTCATTTTGGACATTAAGAGTTTAATATCAAAAGGGACTAAACATAGTCACACGATAGGCATGAAGGGTCTCATGTTCACCGATATTTCAACAATCCTCCACATGAATTGATTGGATATCGATCCATCCATTCACGTGTCAAGACACAATTGTAGCGGCCATGTATTGTAGAAGTAGGTGTTCCATTTGAAAGAATTCGAATGATTCATTGATCGGGATGGCGGAACCGGCCAGAGACCAATTCATCTATTCGGAAAAATTATGAACTAATGAGACCCTCCTTTATGAAGTATACTTGGTCCCCTAACAATTAGTAACCCCTTTTTATGTTGACGTTAGTACCACTTCACTCAATATTCTTCGTAGTATGGTTAACCCTTCATTGTCGTGTCTGTTGTGGTAATGGAACACTAGCCTGGTTCCGCAAGAGCTCTAGGATTTGCGTGCCCCACAATTCCATTCGAAGCAACCATGTTCTTAATTCACATGTTAATGTAGCATATTTGTTGGTCCTTAAGACTATAACCTGAGATCCCAACTTGGATTTAGAACAAAAAAACTACACCTTCTTAACCACGGTAAGAGTTGAAGTTTGACTCCAAATGCCTAAAATGGTTAAACAACATATCAGGTGTAAGGGAATAGATTTCATTATAGATTTTAACCACGATAAGAGTTGAAGTTTCAAGTGTACATAATTTTGAATATCAAGAAAATGATGACAATTTAGACCAAAAGATTCCTGATCAAGATTAGAATATAGTTTTTCGAAGATCATATACAAATGTTTATCAGGGAGGTTTGTAAGGGAATAGATTTCATTATAGATTCTTAACCACGATAAGAGTTGAAGTTTCAAGTGTACTTGAATTTTGAATATCAAGAAAACGATGACAATTTAGACCAAAAGATTCCTGATCAAGATTAGAATATAGTTTTTCGAAGATCATATACAAATGTTTATCAGGGAGGTTTGTAAAGTATGGGATTTTTTTTTCTAGATCGAGAACCTACACCTATTTCACCCAACATGAAGACAATTGAGTTGACTTTCGGCATCATAAAGTCCAACAATTTTCACATGGGACTACTATTTGTGACATTTGTCAATTTTCTATTTCGAAAACTTGACCCGTTTTGAATTTTGATATAATCTGAATTATCAATTTTCAATAAAGTATTGAGACGTTATGTTTTTTATCCTTGGTTTTTAACTATTTATGTTATTTCATGTTACAATCTCAAATCACAATTATTAGTTTTTCTATTTCAAGCTCTATACGTATTTAATCAAAGTTTAGGGACTAAACATGTCAATTTCCAAACTTTTCAGTTCGTCACGACACACGAAAATCCTAGGGTTTATGCCCACTTGATTTTGGGTCATGACAAGTGACGGATCCAACAAGGATCCTTTGCGACACAAGACAATTCTTAAGAACAGCTGCAACCCATTTGGGCCGCGACACACGAAGGCTTTGGCCTAAGCCCTTCACGAAAGTAGACGTTATGTCAGTTACGCGAAAACGAGGTTTTTCATCGGCTAGTCATCCGTTTGGCTAACTTCCGCCCATTTCTCCGTCTTTTGAGTCGTTTAAACTTATACTTTGAACCTAGACCAAATCCTTGCATTTTAAAATCAGTCCCATCATCAATTCAGCTAAAAAAAGTCTTCAATTGCATAAACAAAGGCATTGGCCATGGCATTATGTTAGTGCACGATTTTGCGTCTTGAGTCTTTGTAATTATCGTTAAATGTATTTGTCGTTTTGTTTAATGTAATAAACAATTAAGTTATATTGTAGTTCGCTAATGTAACTGTCTAGTTCGCTAAGGGTGTTTAGCGAACTAGATCTAAGCTATTTCCCTCTTGTTCGTTAAGGATGTTTAACGAATCAAGAGGCGATTCGCTAAGTTATTTAGTTTTATGTATGTAACGAAGCGGACTCTAGTTCGTTAGGGGATGTTAACGAACTAGGTCCGTCTTCTATTTATATGTGAACACTGTTCACGAGTTATTTAAGTTTTTGAGAGTTAATTAACGAAGTTCTATCAAAATCTCTCTGGACCTTCATCTTAATATTATACATACATACATACACATACTAATACTGATAATATATACACCTATAACATATAATCAAACGTAACTATGAGCTAGATCCGAGTTAAGGATTAATCGTATTTACACAGATCCGAGATCTGTTTATTGTTTAAAGGATTGATCCAAGGTTCAAACAAGTGGTATCAGAGCTTTCGGTGCTCTTGTTTACGCTTGATTTGAGTGATTATAGATATTATTAAGTTTATTAATGTTGTTTCTGGTTTAAGTTTGAATACAGTTTAAATTTGCTTCAATTTGAGCTTGAATTGGTTGAATTATGGAATGTTTGGATTGGATTTGAGGTGGTTAAGGTATAGGGTAAGGTTCGGATAATCGGAATTGGAGTTTGTTTTGGTTTTGAATTGAATTGGTATTGATTCTGGTTCGTGGCCGAAACAGAGTTTTGATTTTGGTTTAATTGGATGTGTGATTCGGGTTAATCAGTTGCGAGAATAGCGGATTTGGTTTAGTGTGGTAATGACGAATGTTTTGGTACTTTATTTGTGCAATTTGGTTACAAATTGAGGTATTATTACGAATTTGAGTTTCTGGGTTTCATGTTCTTCATTTCCAGATTTCTGGAAATCTTCTTTGAAGATTTGAAGACTTGAATATGCTTCTAGTTCGCTGAGTATTTTTCTTAATTCGTTATCAAATTCACCTTGATTCGTTAACTGATCTGGTCAATTCGCTATGAGTTATAGCTAATTCGTTAACCAGCTCGCATCAATATTTGATTCGTGTCACTTAATTTGTGATTCATGTTAACTAATTCGTGTTATACGTGTTCACCTTGGAATTTGTGTCATAACAACCTTTGTCACGTGACATTCGGTGTCAGAGTTTGTTACAAACCGTTGTAACAACCTGATTCGCTATAGTTTGATTCGCTATCAACTGTAGCTAGTTCCTCATCTTATTTCGCTAAGCTTATCTTAGTGATTCGTTACAGAAAATACTCTAATTCGCTAAACTAGTTCGTGTGATTCGCTAGGTCAATTCGCTTAATCATTCGTTGACCATTGGATTCGTTAATCATCAAGTTCTAATTCGTTACCTGGTAAATTTTAACTTTGTTAAGATTTGATTCGTTGATCACTGTTCACAGTTCGCTAAAACTGTTTACAGTTCGTTACATTCACTGTTCACCATTCGTTAACCTTATTCTTCACAAGTTATCCTTATATTTTGACATTTGTCAAAAATGGCAGGTATGTATGCATTAGCCTCACAGAATATGTTAATGCAACAAATGTTGCAACTTGATACCGAGATAGGTTCACATTGGAAATGTCCAAGATTGATGAAATTTAGTGACTTTGCCAAATGGGAACCTCGGTTTCGTGCTCATCTAGGATCAGTTCATCATGACTGCTCATATTGTTTAGATGAAGTTTATACCGTTCCTATGATTGGGGATGAGACTATCAGATTCAGACCTAAAGCTATATCTCAATACTCATAGGAAGAGAAGAAAGCATTAGAGATAGAGACAAAAGCCTATTCTACTCTAACCATGGCTTTACCTGAAAATATTTTTCATCAAGTGGGTAGTATAAAAATTTGTGCTTCTCTGTTTCAACATATACGAATGAGAAGTATGGGAAACACGGCTGAAAGCAACAAGGTGATGCTTAAGTTTCAATTCAGAAACTTTAATTTACTCAAAGGTGAGACGGTTGAAGAAATGACAACGAGATTCAATCACTTGATTGCAGAAATGGATAAAATGAAGTTGAAAATTTCTGAGATTGACAAGATTGATACTATTAAGAGTGCACTACCGAGTTCGTACTCTACTTTTCTAATGGTATTAAAAGAAAACAGTTATTTCAATGAAGACTTGACTGCAAGTGAGTTCTTACAAAAGATTGAAGCTCGTGAGTATGATCTCAAGTGTCAAAAATCATCCAAGGAAAGTCAAGATTTTGCTTTCTATGGTGGTAGCATGCCTCTAAATTCAACCATTTCACCGATTACTGCATTTCTTACCCAGAATGCGAGAGAAAATGAAACAACCATTTATAGTGATCCTAGAGCTTGTTTTTATACTGCTGGTAACTCTGGATCACCAAATGTTTCTGCTGGTTCAGGAAGTTCATCTACTACAAATCAATACTCATCACCTCCAAATGTCAACATGAAAGAAGCTGAACAAAATTTTGCCTTTTTATCAGCTTTCATGACTTCTTACGAAAATCTGGTGAGTAGCAAAATTGCCACTAGTGATCTGACTGATGAAGACTATGATCAGATTAATCCAGATGATTTAGAAATCATGGATTTAAAGTGGAACATGGCAATGGTTGTTCGTAAGGTGAAAAGATTTATGCAAAGAACCGGAAAAGATCTTCCTGCCTTGAACAAGAAATTGTGATTTGACAGGTTAAAGGTGAAATGTTATAATTGTCAAGAATTCGAACATTTTGCAAAAGAATGTGACAAACCGAAAAAGGAGTATACTGGTCCTCGTGGTCAAAATCAAAATTCTTCAACACCACGAGGTAATGATGCTGAGAAGAAACCATCAAATTCTGGGTCACAAGCAATGTTAGCTGATGGAAATGATTGGTCACAACGACTATTGTGTAATGATAATCAAGCTAATTTGGCTTTGTTTGGATTGACTCAATATTTTCATGATGCTAGTGGAAGTGAGGTGTCTTCTGAAAATGACTCTGGATCTGATTCTGATGACTCCTGTGACAAGCCTACAACTGTCTTTGCATGCATGGCTAAAATCAATGAGGTTAGTCATTCTATTTCTGCTACATCATCGGTTAAAGTAAATTGCGTTGAATGTGAATCTAACAAACCTAAGTTATAATCTTTAAAGAATCACAATGACAATCTAGTGAGAGAAATTGCTTCACTAAAAGATACTTATCGACAATCTCTCGAATCTCAAATGATATCTCGTGAAAAGATTGAAGCATTGTCGACAAGTAACCATGATCTCAAAGCTGAATTATCTGTGAAAATGACAATTAATGACCAAAAGTTTCAAGAAATTTTGAAACATCATTCAAATATAACCGAGCTTGAGAATGAGGTTCTTGAGTTAAAGAATAAATTAGGTAAATTTCGAAATTCTTCTTTTCTGTTGAATGAAATTGTAGAAGTTTCTAGAAAACAAAAAGATTCAAAGAAAGGTATAGGTTTTGTTGAAATTCCTCCACCGTTTCACAATGATTATAAAATTAACCCTTTTGCTCCGACTGAGGAAGATGTCATTCTTAAAGAACCTGTGATTTCAGAAAAAGCAAAACCTATTACTACTAGAGGTCTTAAAACCCAATCTTCAATTCAGAAACCTCATGTTCAAAGCAACAAAGTTTTTGTTGAAAATGTTGACAAAGTTATCATTGAGGATGTGTTTGAACCTGAAATTATACACAAGAACAAAAACATTCCAAGTTCTAATCACATACTTTGTGAACCTCATGAATTTGAGGAGGCTGTGTATGGTTCGCACACAACTAAGGTGAAACAAGATGCTCATGTTAGTGTCAAACCAGTGAAGGCTAAGAAATCAGAAAAACCCAAAATCTGATGAGGATTTTTTGCGTTTCATAAATCCTAATGTCTCTAAGCCATCATCTGCTCGTGTGTTTAAGTTAAAGGGGATGGACACGATGTTCACTGAGAAAGACATTCCAATAAGTATCATTAGACCTGAACTGATTGAGAGTGTGTTTCACAATGAAACTTCCAAGGTTCGTGAACTTGAACGTCAATATGCTCAAGCGAAAACATCAGTTTCATCTGATCCATTGACTAAAGCAAAACAAGTTTTAAAACAAGCTAAGAAAATTCAATTTGTAAAGTCAACTGGAACAGATACATTGAAAAGTTTTTCAAACTGTTCTAATTTAGATTTCTATTTGAAAAAGAAAGCTGAATTATCTGATGATTTTGCTAAAAGCATGACCATAAATGTGAGTCATCATTCATCATCTGTATCACATGTTCCAACAAACTCTCAACATCATCATGTTGACATGTGAAGTTGTTTCCTTTGCGGTCAACAAGGTCATGTAGTGAGAAACTGTGGTCAGAAGAACTATCAGAAACTTCATCCTTTTATCAAGGATCATTCTAAACCAGTTCCTTTGGTAAAGGAGATTCTGAAATGACCTGTGTCGTATGCTGATGATACTCATATTATGTTCTCGAATGTACATCCTCAAAAAGTTGTTCATGTGAATGAAACTCATGGTTCCGTTAAACCTAAGTTTATTCCAACCGAACCAATTTGCGAAAATGTTAATTCAAATGTAGTTCAAGCTGCGTATCTAAGACGGAAGTATAAGAAACCTGTAACTTATTCTCAAGTTGCTGAACAACAATTGAATGCAACTAAGGTTTATTTTTCTCAAGAAAACCAAAAGGTGCCCAAGACCGAGGTCTAGGTTGCCTTTTTGAACTAATTACTTTCGTTTGTGTGTAGGGTACATCCAAGACCATTTCTGGTGAAAACTGGATCATGGATAGTGGATGTTCTCGTCATATTACTGGGAATCTCGACCTCTTAACAAATGTGAGAAATATTCAAGGGGGTTATGTGGCGTTTGCTGGGAATTCTGGGGGTATGATTACACAGGAAGGTGATGTTTCGAATGGGAAGATTACTTTTGAGAAAGTTAACTATTGTGATAAAGTGGATCATAATTTATTGAGTGTGTCACAAATCTGTGATAAGTAATACACTACAGTATTTACAGATAAAGAGTGTCTGATTTTGAAACCGGGTTATGTGATTCCCGAGGACATGGTTGTCATGCGATCACCTCGATCAAATGATATTTATGTCTTGAATATGAATTCTAAAGTCTCTATATCGATCGAAACGTGTTTTGTCTCGAAAGCAACCGAGAAAGATTCAGTTCTTTGGCATCGAAGAATGGGTCATATACATGTTCGTAAGATGAACTACCTGATGGCAAATGATCTGGTAGAGGGTGTATCGTTAAAGAATTTTAAATTATCCGATCACTGTGTTGCTTGCAAGAAGGGCAAACAGAAGAAGAAACCGCACCCATCTAAGTTATTAAATTCCATTGATACTCTACTTGAACGACTTCATATGAATTTATTCGGTCCAGTGAATCATGCAAGTATTTCTGGAGACTGGTATTGTTTAGTAGTTACAGATGATTATTCACGATATTCATGGGTCTTGTTTATGAGTTCATAAGATCAAACACCGGGTCTTGTTCAAAACCTGATTACTAAGATCGAATCACTATACAAACATAAAGTGAGGAGAATTCGAAGTGACAATGGTACTGAATTTAAAAATACTGTATTAGATTTTTTTTGTATCCAAAAAGGAATTCATCGAGAATACAGTGCCCCATATGTACCACAACAGAACGGTGTAGCTGAAAGAAAGAATAGAACGTTGATTGAAGCTACTAGACCGATGCTTGCTGATTCAAAGCTTCCTGTCCAGTTTTGGAGTGAGGCGGTGAATACTGCTTGTTATACACTCAATCGAGTTCTAACTGTTAAAAGACTCAAAAAGACCAGTTATGAATTATTGAATAATCGTAAACCTAATTTAAAGTACTTGGAACCATTTGGGTGTCCTTGTACTATGTTGAAAAAGGATGTGGGAAAATTTAATGAAAAAGCCATTGAGGGTTATTTCTTGGGATATGCGTCACCTAAGAAAAAAGTGTTCAACTTTACGTCCGGTTGTGTTGAAGAATGGTACCATGTGGACTGTCAAAAGTACACTACTCATTCTCAAGGAAAAGGTCCCGACTGGATGTTTGATTATGATGGCTTATTTAATTCTTTTACTCCAACAACCGATCATACAGATGAAGATTTAGTTCGTGCTTAGTTTGAAGAACATTTGCAAATTCCAAGGTTTGCAAGTTCAAATGATGTTGAAGCTCCAATTGTTGCTCCAACTGAAGAACCTAATAATGAGTCTCCTATTCATTATGATAATGCTTCTACTTCATCTGATGATAATGCAGTTGTGGATCAAGTTATTGAACTTGATAGTGATGTTTCATCTCCTGAATTGGGTGAACATTACACTAATTTATTTGAAAATGTTGCTGTTTCTGAGAATCCTACTCTCAGGATTCATAATTACCATCCACAAGAAAACATTATTGGAGAACTTGATGTAGGAGTTTAAACACGGCATCAAGTTGCTTCATCAAGTGAAAATAATGTTCTATGTGCCTATGCTAACTTACACTCGTCTGGGATTGTAAATCTTGCTAAATTCACTTGTTTTGTATCTCAAGTTGAGCCAATGACTCCTCGTGTGGCACTTCAAGATCCTTCTTGGGTAGAAGCCATGCAAGAAGAAATACAGCAATTTGCACGTTTAGGTGTTTGGGATCTTATTGACAAACCTGCTAGAGTTAAGAAAGCGATTCCGACTAAGTGGGTATATATGTGTAAGAAAGACGATCGTGGGGTGATTGTGAGAAACAAAGCACGATTAGTAGTGCAAGGTTTTCATCAGCAAGAGGGTGTTGACTACACTGAAGTATATGCTCCAGTTGCAAGATTAGAGTCGATTCGAATCTTTCTAGCACATGCTGCTTACAAGAATATTAAAGTTTATCAAATGGATGTCAAGAGTGCTTTTCTCAATGGTGAACTTCATGAGGAAGTGTTAGTTTTACAGCCTCCAGGTTTTGAAGATCCTGATTATCCTAACCGTGTTTACCGATTAAACAAGGCATTATATGGTCTACATCAAGCCCCGAGAGCTTGGTATGGCACCCTCGCCGACCATCTGACGAATAATGGTTTCAAACGTGGAACTATCGACTGCACTTTGTTTTATAAGAATATTGGTGATGATCTTCTTCTCGTTCAGATTTATGTTGATGACATAATATTTGGGTCTACAAACGACACGTTGTGTAAGGTGTTCGAAAAATCAATGTAAACCAAGTTCGAAATGAGTTCGATGGGAGAGATGAATTTCTTTTTAGGGTTGCAGGTTCATCAGTCTGCAAAGGGAATCTTCATTCATCAGACAAAATATGTGAACGACGTCTTGAGCCGATTCAAGATTAATGCCAGAAAAATCCCTTCTACTCCTCTTCCCGTGGGTCACAATTTATCACCGGATGAATTGGAGGATACCGTTGATCCGACCCTCTATCGTGCTATGATTGGTTCTTTAATGTATCTAACCGCTTCTCGACCCGACATAATGTTTGCTGTTTGTTTATGTGCTAGGTACCAAGCGAGTCCCCGAGTGACTCACCTGGCAGCGGTCAAGCGTATTCTGCAATATCTAAGGGGCAATCCTGACATCGGGTTATGGTACCCTAAGGACGATCAATTTGATTTTACCGCTTATTCTGACTCAGACTATGGAGGATGCAAGATCAATTTCAAGTCTACTACAGCGGGATGTCAATTCTTAGGAAGCCGGCTTGTTTCCTGGCAGTGTAAGAAACAGACAACGGTCTACACTTCAACCGCCAAAGCTGAATATGTTGCAGCCTCGAGTTGCTGCTCCCAGGTTTTGTGGATACAACATCATCTTCGCGACTATGGTTTGAAGTTTCTTACTACTCCCATCTTGATTGATAATTCTGCTGCTATTAGTATCACCAAAAATCCCGTACAACATTCTAAAACGAAACATATCAAAATTCGATATCATTTAATTGATCTTGAGAAAGTATATACTGATTTTTAGAAAGCCGATTTATTTACCAAAGCCTTTGATAAAACACGTTTTCATTTTTTGCTTGGTTTAAATGGATTGAAGACCCTTGCTGAGATCCTAACATTAGGATAATTATCTTTTATTTTAGTTTGTTCTAGTTTAATTTTTTACTTTGTTTTTAGGTTTTTGGGGGTGAATCTTGGAAAATACAAAAACATTGTGCTTTTCGTTTGTATAGATAAAACCCAAAAACATTAGAAAATTTTGAAAAATCCAAAATATTGTGATCTTTTCTTTTTTTAATATATGAAAAACCAAAAACATTTTAAAATCTGAAAAATCAAAAAGAATGTGATTTTCCTGTTTATAAAGAAAAATCCAAAAAGACAAAAAGATTGTGTTTTTAGTTTGTAAAGAGAAAAACCAAAAAGATTTTTGCTTACGTTCGCTGAAAAATTATGTCATTTACTTCGAAAGACATATACTTGTATATGTTTGGTCCTGAAAATTTCTTGTAAATCTTCGGGATAATTGAATTATTCTAAATGTCCGTAGTCGATCATACTTGTGGGAACAAATATGAAAGTAAGACTATTATGAACTTGGATTGGTAGATATTCATAAGGTATGAATATAGAAAGGGTTTGCTGCCAAGGTTCATAGATATTTATGGGATAAATAATGGACATGACCCGCCCTCAAATTTTACTGCATGGAATCCTTGTGATTTGTGATCATAAGTAAATTTGAGTAAAGGTGAACATCATAGTATCCTCCGACCTGAGATACATATTGGGTCTTGATATTCGCTGACTGTTTTACTTTGACTTAGTTCTTCGCTGCTCTGAAATATGTCAGTACATAAGGCTAAGCTCAAGTGTAGTACAAGGTGATAGTGAGAGACGTATGTAGTCAATAGGGGATTTGTCCCTCTTTTTCACTGAGAGTTAAATGTCTAAGGCCTGAAAAGTTAAATCAACAGAGAATGATCACTCTGTGTCTCTGGATTTAACATGACATTTGTGGCAAAAGGATAAATGATAGTTTCACCTAAATCATTTTCAAGTATGGGACTTGAAGGGGATGATGTTATTGAATGGCACTTCGTCATGCGTATTAGGGATAGTAAACCGTTGTTAGGCGGTATTTACTATTTGCATCAATCTTATATGTATCTTGTGCAAGTGGGAGATTGTTGGAATCGATCTGCCCAAAACACATATTAGAGTTGATGTGGCTAGTACGTTATGATCCAAGTCGGGTCATACCCAATAACAAGCTAGACAAACACCATGATATTTAATATTAGATATGATCTAGTTAATAAATATCAACACTTATAATATTTGGAAATTGGTTTTCTAAATATTTGCATTTGTGTGTTAAATAAATTATATGGATAATTTATATTTTGAGAGGTGTTATTTAAATTGGTTAAATAACATATTGCATGTTACTTATGATATGTTTTATAGCATAAATATCATAAGTAAATAATTGTAAGTAATTAAAAGTGGATTTGAAATTTGGGTGGGAAATTTCCTCCCTCTTCTCTCTCCTCCTTTTATTCTTTCAAAGCATGCATGGTTGTTTATTTGGAGATCACTTTTCTTGGAGAAAAACAACCACACTCTCTCACACACACATGGCTCTCTTTCTTTTCTCTCCATTTCGAAACCGAGAAGAAGAAGAAGAAGAACAAGGGTGTTCTTGCAAGTGTTGGATCCTAGCAACCTAGGTGTTTGTTGGAGCTTGTCGGGTATACAAGCTTGAGGACTCATTCTTTGGATTCTAGCCGTTCAATCTCATTCATCCTCTTCTTTCGGACTTGAAGGTAGAATGCTAAACACCCTATGGTTGTTTTTGATAGCATGAATATTCGTATATGGATCCGGGCATTGGGTTTTATATAAAACGGGTTTTATATGTATTGGTAAACAAGATTTAAAACTAATTATTTCCGCTGCGTTTTTTCTATATAATGGGTTATATGGACTTTGATAATCTTGTAAAAACCCAACAATGGCATCAAGAGCCGCTTATACGGATACATGGTCATAGATCTAAAATTTTCGGGTTTTATGGTGTGGTTCACCAGATGGCCGAAATTTTGGGGCTTTTGGTTACCCTTTGGTTCCTCAAGATTATACTTTACATGCATGTGATAATCTTGAAGAATTAAGTCATATGGATGATTAATTATTTTGTTTGGACAAAACCCGAAACTTTCGGTTTTGTTTCTCTTGGCCGAAATTTTTATGGGTAAAAGGGGAACCATTTTAGCTTCTAAGACCTTGCATATTTGGATATGCATTTGTATGTTCATAACCTAGCCATGACCTTTGGATGTGTGTTTGTGTTGTGATTTGTTCAGTTTATTCAATATGGTTGTAATATTCATTTATTTGGGTTTGTAATCTATTTATTCATTCATTTTGGTTTGTAATAATAAGTAGATTAGTTGTTGTTTCTTTTACTAGAGAAAAATGTGTTAGGGTATATTTTTTTGTAAAAGAAGAAGCAACAAAGTTACGGTTTTGGTTTTGGGCCTTAATGGACCTCATAGTCCAAGATGTGATTTTAGCCCAATGACCAAAACCCAAACTTGGAGGCCCATGGAAGCAAGGAGCTGAAGTTGGAGCCCAATTGGAAGCCCAAATAAAGTGGAAAAGTCACAACACAAGATGGACACTTGAAGCATATGGATGCGGGATCAAGTGGGAGTTCACCGACACATGCCTTGTGTCATTCTCGTCCCTTAGGAGAGACCTTTTGGCACACTTGTTTCGGTCAACAAGTGTTGTCATTCTAGGTGGTTATGGTTATGGACATGTGCTTGTATTTTATGCTTGTATGGTTGTTTTAATTTTATTGTTTTATCATGTTTGGATGTTAACAATTAAAATCGACAACTAGCATAAAAGTGATTCCTTTGAAATTGTTATGTTATAAAATTGGTTTTATTAACTATTAATGATTTCATAATAAAATGGGTTTTATTAAAATGAATTTGAGAAATTGGTTTTCAAAGGTACTATACATTAAATTGTTTTCCAATCTAGAATTTTTGAAAACTAAAATCCCTTTTAAAACAAGTTGAACACCATCCTTTTATACGACACTTAAGTCACTTGTAGACATGAATCGTGGAATAGGGTCACCTAACCACATTTAAGAAAACTTGTGATCTTAAGGTGATTTTACAATACTTGTGGAATGATGGTCACCTAACCACTTGTATGTGTAAACTCACACGTGTGTGTAAGTAGGACGACTTGATTTGAAACCATGTGAATAGGGTCACTGGCACATGGCATTCAAAGGTGTTGATGGGATTAAACATGCCAACTAAACATATGATGTTTAACCGATCCCATAAAACTAGAAGTTGCAAAGGGTTGCAATTGTCAAACGTTGACTACCTTGTTAATTTGAATAGTTGGATAAGGGTCACCTAACTACTATTTGAATGAAATGTTGGATTCTAGATTTTAATCATTAATTGTCTTGGAGACATTAAAGGGTATTAAAGATAAAATTTATTGATATCGAAAATACTAAATTGAACTTTGTTAAATTCTTTTACAGATGGCTGCAAACAATCAACAGAACGCTATTATCCCTCATGTGCATAATCTATCACTTAGATCCATTCTGGACAAGGATCGTCTAAACTTTAACAACTTTATGGAATGGTATCGAAACTTGAGAATTGTTCTCAAGCAAGAGAAAAAGTCCTATATTTTAGATGATCCTATTCCCGATGAACCCGACGTCAATAACTTGGATGCCTATGCGGATTGGTTGAAATACACCGAGGATTCGGTGCAAGTTTCTTGCCTCATGTTGGGAACAATGATTCCCGAGATCTAAAAGGATTACGAAAATCATGGGGCGTATGACATGATAACCCAGCTTAAGGAAATGTTCCTTACTCAAGCAAGGGTAGAGCGCTTCGAAACGGTTCGAGCACTTCATGCATGTCATATGGAAGAAACCCAATCCGTGTCATCTTATGTGCTTAAGATGAAAAGCCACATTGATCGGCTTGAACGGCTTAACTGTCCCGTCTCAAAAGAGTTAGCCACGGATTTGATCCTTAACGGCCTAACTAAAAGGTTTGAGACATTAGTCATGAACTACAACATGAACGGATGGGACAAAAGCGTTGGTGAGCTTCACGCAATGCTAAAGATAGCCGAAGCCGGCATGGGTAAAAAGGTTTTACCCGTTCTTGCGATCAATGAGGGTGGTTTGAAGAAAAGGCATCACCCGGAACCAAAGGCAAAGGTTGTCGTTGGTAAGGGGCAAGTGAAGAAGGGGTTCAAGGGGAAGGAAAAGGCGGAACCCAAACTCAAGAAGCTAAAGGTTAGCACTGAGGATCCGTGCTTTGGTTGTGGGGAGATAGGTCACTGGATGAGAAATTGTCCGACCTATCTCAAGGAGTTGAAAGCTAAGAGGGATGCGGGGCAAACCTCAAGTACAACTTTCATGATCCATATTGATCTTAATATTATTTCTTCTAACACATGGGTATTGGATACCGGATGTGGAACTCATATATGAAATTCATTGCATGGGTTCAAAAGAAGAAATGATTACAAGAAAGGAGATATAAGTCTCTTTATAGGCAATGGAGCAAAGGTTGACGTCCAAGCTCGAGGAGATTATGTTTTGAAGCTTCCAAATGGTTTGGAAGTTATTTTAAAAAACATTTTGTATGCTCCTAGTTTGACTAGGAACATTATCTCCGTTTCTCTTTTAAGACAATTTGGTTATGAGTTCAAGTTTGTAGACAATGGTTTTTATGTATTCATGAATGATGTCTTTTATTTTAAAGCGATGCCGTTTAATTGCATTTATGAATTGGTTCATGATGATACATCCATTGATAACTCGTTGTACCAAGCAAGCACTAAAAGACTCAAATTGGATTTGAGTAAAACTTTTCTTTGGCATTGTCGCCTTGGTCACATAAACAAAGATCGCATTCATACACTTCAAAAGAATGGTCTTTTGAAATCAAGTGATGATTCATTTGATGAATGTGAATCTTGTTTATTGGGAAAAATGACCAAGGAGCCTTTAGCGGAACTAATGAAAGGGCGAAAGACTTATTAGGTATCATACATTCGGATGTATGTGGTCCTTTTAGGACAATGACAAGGAATGGTGAAAGATACTTCATTACCTTTACCGACGATTATAGTCAATATGGGTATGTGTTCTTGTTAAGACACAAAAATGAAGCCTTTGAAATGTTCAAAGTCTTCCAAAATGAAGAACAAAATCAACTCAACAAAACAATCAAAGTACTACGTTCCGATAGAGGAGGTGAATACCTCAATGATGCGTTTTTAGAACATCTAAGGAGTTGTTGGATTGTCTCACAACTTAATCCACCTGGAACACCACAACATAATGGTGTTTCTGAAAGGAGGAATTGAACTTTATTGGATATGGTTCGATCCATGATAGCTAGAAGCACATTACCTCTATCATTTTGGGGTTTCACTTTGATCTCTGCTGCCCGTATTTTAAATATGGCACCAACCAAGAAAGTGGAAAGGACACCTTTTGAATTATGGCATGGAAAGGTTCCATCATTATCATATTTAAAGGTATGGGGTTGTGAGGCTTATGTTAAGATCTACACCCCTGATAAACTTGAAAGCCGTTCCACTAAGTGTATCTTTGTAGGATATCCCGAAGATTCAATGGGATATTACTTCTACAATCCAAATGAGCATAAAGTGTTTATAGCTCGCAAGGCTAAGTTCTTGGAAAGAAGGTTCCTTATGGAAGGAACTAATAGAACTATGGCACTCGAAGAGGATCGAGAACCACAAGCCAATACACGTTTGGTTGACACTAGCGATCAACAAGAGGTTGTTGATAATGATCAATTGGCTGATCAACCCACACAAAACGTTCGCAAATCTGGTAGAATTAGCACCCCACCTGAAAGATATGGATTTTTCATGGATGGATGCTATGTGGTCGATTCTGACGAACCAACCACATACCGAGATGCAATGTCACAATCTGATTGTGATAAATGGTTGGAAGCCATGAACGTTGAGATGCAATCCATGCATGACAACCAAGTATGGGACTTGGTTGCTCCACCTCATAATTCCAAACTGGTTGGAAGTAAGTGGGTTTTCAATAAGAAAACCGATATGCATGGAAACTTGGATACTTATAAAGCTAGACTTGTAGCAAAGGGTTTCACTCAAACTTAAGGGGTTGACTATGATGAAACTTTCTCGCCTGTGGCGATGTTAAAGTCTATAAGGATATTTTTTGCCATAGCCGCATATTATGACTATGAGATATGGAAAATGGATGTCAAACTGCTTTTATAAATGGACACCTTGAGGAATATGTCTACATGGTTCTGCCTGAAGGTTTTGTCGATCCACAACATCCTAATAAAGTATGCAAGCTGAAGAAATCAATCTATGGATTGAAACAAGCATCTAGGAGTTGGAATCACCGTTTTGATGATGAAGTTAAGAAATTTGGATTCATCAAAAACGCTGATGAAGCTTGTGTGTATAAGAAAGCTAGTGGGAGCATCATTACCTTTCTGGTATTATATGTCGATGACATATTACTGTTTGGAAATGACATTCCAACCTTGAAAGGTATAAAAGCCTGGCTTGGAAGCTGTTTTTCCATCAAGGATCTTGGTGAGGCCGCCTATATTCTGGGAATAAGGATCTATAGGGATAGATCAAGGCGGTTGATAGGTTTGAATCAAAGTGCATACATTGATAAAATCTTGAAAAGGTTCAAGTTGGAAAACTCTAAGAAAGGTTTGGTACCTATTCAAAAAGGAACAATGTTGAGTGTTTCTCAATGTCCAAGCTCAAAGGATGAGCAAGAAAAAATGAGTGGAATCCCATACGCATTTGCTATAGGATCCATCATGTATGCCATGATTTGCACTAGACCGGATGTGTCATGCGCTTTGAGCATGACAAGTTGATACCAACAAAATCCGGGAACTAGCCTATGGATGGCAGTTAAGAGCATATTGAAATACCTTAGGAGGACTAAGGATATGTTTCTTATATATGGCTCTGGTGAGGAGGAGCTCGTTGTAAAGGGTTACACGGATGCGAGTTTCCAAACTGATCGAGATGATTCTCGATCACAATCGGGATATGTCTTCGTTCTAAATGGTGGTGCTGTCTCTTGGAAGAGCGCAAAACAAGACGTGGTAGCCTTGTCCACCGCTGAATCAGAATACATTGCCGCCTCATTGGCAACTCAAGAAGCTGCATGAATTAGAAAGTTCGTGGCCGATCTAGGGGTAGTCCGTACCATTCAGGACCCTCTATAAATCTTTTGCGACAACGAGGGTGCGATTGCTCAAATCAAGGAACCCCGTGCACATCAAAAGACTAGGCACATTGAGCGGAGATTCAACTACATAAGGGATGAAGTTGAAAAGGGAAAGATATGTATTCGCAATGTTCACACCGATCAAAACATTGCGGATCCACTCACGAAGCTCCTTGAAAGGCCGAAGCATGAGGGTCATACTTGCGCCTTAGGACTTCGATATTCTATTGATTGGATTTGATCTATTTTGTATTTGGATATCGGAACAATTGTTATTTTGACTCATTCACATGATTATGGTTTATGATTATGACTTTTGAGTTATGTTCCATTTTAGCATGTTTAAATCCGTGAATAATTGAATTATTCTAAATGTCCGTAGTCGATCATACTTGTGGGAACAAATATGAAAGTAAGACTATTATGAACTTGGATTGGTAGATATTCATAAGGTATGAATATAGCAAGGGTTTGCTGCCAAGGTTCATAGATATTTATGGGATAAATATTGGACATGACCCGCCCTCAAATTTTACTGCATGGAATCCTTGTGATCTGTGATCATAAGTAAATTTGAGTAAAGGAGAACATCATAGTATCCTCCGACCTGAGATACATATTGGGTCTTGATATTCGCTGACTGTTTTACTTTGACTTAGTTCTTCGCTGCTCTGAAACATATCAATACATAAGGCTAAGCTCAAGTGTAGTACAAGGTGATAGTGAGAGACGTATATAGTCAATAGGGGATTTGTCCCTCTTATTCATTGAGAGTTAAATGTCTAAGGCCTGAAAAGTTAAATCAACAGAGAATGATCACTCTGTGTCTCTGGATTTAACATGACATTTGTGGCAAAAGGATAAATGATTGTTTCACCAAAATCATTTTCAAGTATGGGACTTGAAGGGGATGATGTTATTGAATGGCACTTCGTCATGCGTATTAGGGATAGTAAAGCGTTGTTAGGCGGTATTTATTATTTGCATCAATCTTATATGTATCTTGTGCATGTGGGAGATTGTTGGAATCGATCTGCCCAAGACACATATTAGAGTTGATGTGGCTAGTACGTTATGATCCAAGTCGGGTCATACCCAATAACAAGCTAGACAAACGCCATGATATTTATTATTAGATATGATATAGTTAATAAATATCAACACTTATAGTATTTGGAAATTGGTTTTCTAAATATTTGCATTTGTGTGTTAAATAAATTATATGGATAATTTATATTTTGAGAGGTGTTATTTAAATTGGTTAAATAACATATTGGATGTTACTTATCATATGTTTTATAACATAAATATCATAAGTAAATAATTGTAAGTAATTAAAAGTGGATTTGAAATTTGGGTGGGAAATTTCCTCCCTCTTCTCTCTCCTCCTTTTATTCTTTCAAAGCATGCATGGTTGTTTATTTGGAGATCACTTTTCTTGGAGAAAAACAACCACACTCTCTCACACACATGGCTCTCTCTCTTTTCTCTCCATTTCGGAACCAAGAATAAGAAGAAGAAGAACAAGGGTGTTATTGCAAGTGTTGGATCCTAGCAACCTAGGTGTTTCTTGGAGCTTGTCGGGTATACAAGCTTGAGGACTCCTTCTTTGGATTCTAGCCGTTCAATCTCATTCATCCTCTTCTTTCGGACTTGAAGGTAGAATGCTAAACACCCTATGGTTGTTTTTGATAGCATGAATATTCGTAATGGATCCGGGCATTGGGTTTTATATAAAACGGGTTTTATATGTATTGGTAAACAAGATTTAAAACTAATTATTTCCGCTGCGTTTTTTCTATATAATGGGTTATATGGACTTTGATAATCTTGTAAAAACCCAACAGTACATTGATCATTTGACCCCAAATCCAGTAAGAAATAAGCCTAAAAGACTGAGTGCTTAATCATTGGTGCATTGATAGGTCTTAAATAAGCTGTTAGAATAAAGTAAGTGATATAAACCTAAAGCAAAGCCAAATTGAAAGAGGTGTTAGTCTCTAGCAAAAGTCTCGGTGAGGATGGCAGAAATGTAATAACCGGTAATACTCAAGCCTTATAGTTGTTGATCACCCAAAAATATAATAAGGCAAATAACAAGCGTTAGGATTCTGGATACTGTGAGTCTTTATGCGGCTTAATCATCTGGGTATTCATATGCATGAATATTTCACTCGCTTTTAGAGCAAACCCAAAGTTATTAAACTTGATCACTGTTATACTTCGTACAATCCAAATTACTGATTTGATCAAAATCCGCTGTTAGTCATACAATTGTTCCTCCCTTGCGTGCGTCTCAATACCAATAAGAAACGGACCCTAGGGGACACAATGTATGTAAGCCGACAGATGGACTAGTGTATACTCACTCACAGTAAAGGAAACTTGATGCATTGCTCAAAAGTTTAAATTTGGTAATAAAATTTTGATCAACACTATAATGGTTTAAGTAAGTTGGGGTGATTTGGCAAAAATCAAATTAAGCTTGAACCGAGATTAGGGGATGATAGTTTCTGATATTCTGTGCGCTAATTGGACCATAAATCATATCACAAAAATGCTCGAAGGTTTGTTATAAGATTTAAGTGGACAACAATAGCAATGACCGACTTAACGCCAGTCATAATATCGCTGAAATATAAAATTGTGATGGAAGGGCATTTTGGTCAATATGATTCTCTGCTCAAACTCAACAAAAACACAAAAATATGTACTACTTTTGAAAAATCATAGAAAAACTCAAAAAGATTGTCTATTTTTTTTCAAAAGTTCGGATATTTCTGTAAATACATTATTTTATTTCTTACAAAATACCAAAAATATTTTACCTTTTCTTTTTACATATTATTTTAAATACTTTAAGTTATGTTTCGAAAACGTGAAACGTTTTAAATTAATTGATTATCGAGATAAACGGTCTTGGTAATCCTCGTAAGTTAATTAAATAAACTTTATTTATTTTATTTATTTATTGAGTGAATTCAATTTTTATTTAATTATTTAAGTTAAAATTAAATAAACTTTAATTCGTTAAGTATGGATAACGAATTAAGTTGTTCTCTAGCGAACTACTTTCTAGTTCGCTCACCTAATTCGCTTCCACACTCTGTAACGAACCATTTCTAATTCGTTATGCATATTTAACGAATCAAACTACGAGTCAAATCTAATTCGCTACACTACGTGAGTAATTTGAAGAACGAATTAGCTAATTCGTTAGTTCAAATTCATAGCGAATCAGTCTGTTTCGTATATTGGAAAACGTGCAAGGACTGTGTATAAAGGACAAGGGTTACACGAACCGTCCTTCACTATTCACCTTCTTCCTTATACCTAAAGCAACCCTTTTCAAATTTTTCTCTGAATTTTCGACCTTCGAATTTCGAACTTTCGGGTATTCCATTGTGTTGCTAAGGTATAGATTATCACATCTTTGTGATTTATGTCAAAAATGACACTGTATTGATAGTCTATTTAAGTGATTTGGTTATTCAGGGTTTTACGAAGTTTTTAAAACTCTGGTCAATCGATGTCATACTATGTTATAGATGTCTATTTTAGTTTCATTGTGATCGGAATGAGATTCCGAGACTCTTGGTGGACTTTAATCAAAGTTTGATTCTTGTTTTCCGGGTAGATTGAATGTTTATGTTTCGGGGTTTTAGGCTCTGTTCAAACTCTAAGTATAGTTAATTTATTTCATGGTGTTGAGACTCAATCTCAACATCATGTGCTTCGTATTGTATTTCCGAGTTTTCTAAGACTGTTGATTCGGTTATCCAACGATGATTATGGATTAATTGATGCTGGTTTCACATTGTTGACTTTCAGTGTTCTTCATTTAATTTTGACTTTGACTATGAGAGTCAAACATCAAGCCTTTATTGACCATTCGTTAACCTTAGCGAATTGGAACTGCTTCGTGTCCAATTCGATAAGGATGCATACGAATTAGCTCAGCGAATCACTTTGTCAACGAATCAATTGTGGATTCGTCAAAATTGGAACGAACTAGAATTTAGTTTGTTAATATTTATAGTTAATTCGCTTGGTCTAATTCGTTAATATATTTACCTGATAGCGAATCAATTGATTCGTTAAGTGTATGTAACGAATCAGATTGATAATCACACGAATGACATTTCATTTTACATTAATTAATTAAATTTAAATAACTTTTGTAATTAATGAATTATTCCAACCGTCTAAACACGTAAATATATTGATTACACAAGACATATAAAATTAAATACACCATTTATAGATAAATAAACATATAAGTGCTAAATGCATATTACACCTTCATATTACTTATACTCGTTCTGATTTATTCAGAAAAATGGCTGATCAATTGAATCAAGATCCACCGGTTGCTGATCAAGGGCAACAAGAACAACCACCACAAGAACAACCACCTCAAGAACAGCAGGAAGAAGTCATTTTATTACCGTATGACACAAAACACAACATCTGTGCTTATGTTGATCAAGATGTTGCTGATGTTGCTGAGTTCAGAGACATGTTGGAATTCTTAAGACGCTCAGTGATACATTATGAAATCACTGCTCGACCTAAAGTTTATCTGAGCATTATTAGGCAGTTTTGGGATACTTCTGAGTATGTTGAGGTGGAGAATCACATTCGAGCCACGATTAATCGAAATCTTATTACAATTGATGTGGAAGTAGTTCGCCGTGTGCTTCATTTTGGTGACAATGATAACAAACCAAGTGAATTTGACAAGCAGCTGATCAAGGGTTTGTTTACTCTTTTACGTTACGGTGGAGGTATTGATGAATCTATGTTGAACAAGAATGGATTATGCCCACCATACAAGTATCTTCTACATGTCTTGATTTATTGTATGAGTGGTCGTCGTGGTGGATTTGACCAATGCAGAAGCAGTGTGCAATCGGATTTTGTTGCACTTATCCTCAACAAGCCATTTAACTACTCCGAGCTAGTCTTCGATCATCTGGAAGAACAAGTTCAGCAAACGACTCAGAAGAAGAAATTCTTAATGTATCCACGATTTCTACAACTCATCATTCAAGATTTGATACCCAATTTAGTTATTGATCAAACTCTGGTGAATGATGTGCTTCCTATGGAACACATGACGGCTGACACTGTCCGTCGAATGAAGATTTACCGTAAGGAGAGACCACGAGACAAACGTATGATTGGTCATATAATTAATCCTAATTATGTATGTCCTCCTAATGAACGCTGGATCCACGATGACTCGGATTCCGAGCGTGAAGGGGGAGAAGGTGGGAACAATGAGGATGATTATGATGATGGAGATGGTGGTAGTGGTGGTGCTAGTAATGCTGCTTTTCAAGAGCAACAAGATGCAATAAATGCTGCGTTAGCTGCCACTATTGCAGCTCAACGAGAAAGGAAGAGAAAAGGGAAATAAGTGGCAACTGGAGAACCTTCAAAGAAGAGACGTGTATCAGCTGGGGCTGGTGTGATTATCGGTGTTCCACCATCTCGTCTAACTATTTCACAACGTCAGGTAGTGCCGCTCACTGCTAGCACTCCGACGCTCACATTAACGATGACGATAGTGTCTCATGAAAGGCTTGGTTTGATTCCACAGATGGCTTTATCTGAAATACCAAGGCCTCCTGCTACATCTTCTACTGTTCCTCTAACACCGTCCATGAGGCCTCCTCCTCCTCCTCCTAATGATGTCTCTTTTATGAGAATTACTCGGCCTTAAGGACCAATTCAACCAGTTC
This sequence comes from Bidens hawaiensis, assembly GCF_021521415.1. NCBI lineage: Eukaryota > Viridiplantae > Streptophyta > Magnoliopsida > Asterales > Asteraceae > Bidens > Bidens hawaiensis. The sequence goes on from NW_027497608.1 coordinate 63,415, forward strand.
ATCCATCCATGTACAACTTGCCATCGAACCGTCAGACAGATATGCTGTTAAATCTTCTTTATCTGTATGAAAACCAAATGTCTGCTGACCGTCAGAATCAAGAACGCCTTATGGAGAATCAAAGAAGGCTGATGAGTTATGTATCATACTGTCAAAAAGAGACAAAAGACCTTCGTGCGATTGTTGAGTCTCAGGGGGTGAAACTCAAAGAACAGGAAAAAATGATTCTGCAATTAACATGAAAAGATGATGCTTTGAAGAAACTCAAGAATGATAATCAAGATCCTGACGAGTCTGGTGCAGGAGGTGAGCCTAAACAAGAGCATGGCTCATCTTCTGGTGCTGGTACAAGTGGCGGTGATGACTCGGGTAAGCAGGTTGTTGTGTATCAGGATTCAACTGCTGTTAAACCAATCGAAATGATTGAAGCCAACACTGTAATTTTTGTGGATGGATCGGGAATGGTTAGGAGTGTGGTGAATAGGGATGAGATTGAGGTTGGTGAGTTCGTTGATAGGTATCTAACACAGGAGCAGATTTCCATACTGCTTGGGTTGAATGATGAACAGTTAATTGTGTTAGAGAATGAGCCTGACGTTGAGGTGATGAATGAGGATGGTATAACAGATGATCCGTCTATTCATATGAATACGGATTTTATTTATGAAGACGAAGAAGTTGAGGTAGAAGACGTCACTGCTGAGGAGTATCCTGACTTGTTTCAACACACAAACGTTGATCAAGGTGCTCCAGTATTCGATGAGCAAACATTTAAAGCTGCTGATGATTTGGTAAAGGCATCTAAGGGTAAACAGGCAGCTGATGCAGTATTTAATTCAATTTAAGACATATCCGATGCTGATATTGCCAAATGGTTCAGTTATAAGAAAGTGGGTAAGATTATCAAGGCTGATATTGCCAAATGGTTCAGTTATCGGTACGTTGATCAAGAACGAAAGGAAGAACCTGCTGCTAGAGCCAAAGCTAATCAAGTGACCTCATTCAAGACTGTATCGAAGGTTCATGGTGATATCGTCTCTTGGCTATATGATTCCGAGCTTAAGGTATGTATAGTTAAATGGGAAAAGGGAATCCAGTACTACGAAACGATAATGGACGTTCTTACACTACCGCGTTGGGATGTTCGTACCCTCGCGTGTCGTCCATTTATCAATCGTGGTGGCGATCCGAACAGCTGAGTGGTTTCATCAACACTTGCTGTTCGAGGTCAATCATGGCTTCAAGTTCTTCAAGCCTCAGGTCCCGAGACGTAAACGTATTGACGAAATTGATCCAAGGACTGGCTGGAGGAAACTTGTTCTTAAGGTCGATAATGACGAGACCGACAATGACGTGCTGCACAAGAATAAGATTCTGTTTGAGCGCGATGAAGACCACCTGGCTATGTAATTCCAACGCGTTGTGCGTGTTTGTTATGAAAACGGAATTCATAGTTGCAGAGACTGGCAGTCCAAGCATTTAAAGTGAAGAAAAAAGTCAAAGAGCTCAAGACGAGGGGGTGTCTGTTAGTGCAAGGTTTTGTGTCTTGAGTCTTTGTAATTATCGTTAAATGTATTTTTCGTTTTGTTTAATGTAATAAACAATTAAGTTATATTGTAGTTCGCTAATGTAACTGTCTAGTTCGCTAAGGATGTTTAGCGAACTAGATCTAAGCTATTCCCTCTTGTTCGTTAAGGATGTTTAACGAATCAAGAGGCGATTCGCTAAGTTATTTAGTTTTATGTATGTAACGAAGCGGACTCTAGTTTGTTGGGGGATGTTAACGAACTAGGTCCGTCTTCTATTTATATGTGAACACTGTTCACGAGTTATTTAAGTTTTTGAGAGTTAATTAACGAAGTTCTGTCAAAATCTCTCTCGACCTTCATCTTAATATTATACATACATACACGTACTAATACTGATAATATATACACCTATAACATATAATCAAACGTAACTATGAGCTAGATCCGAGTTAAGGATTAATCGTATTTACACAGATCCGAGATCTGTTTATTGTCTAAAGGATTGATCCAAGGTTCAAACACATTATATGATATCAACTCCGTGTTGAACAAATTCCCTCTATAAATTGGCGCCCAAACCTCTTCTCTAACTTCACCACACTTCAGTTTACTCCTAAATTTATGTTTTTGCTCTTAAATTTGGTGTTCAAGACTCTTTGACTTACTAAAGTCAAACCAAACATTAATGTCCTCCTCTTAGCTCATTCCCCCAGGTAATTGTAGTCTTATGTCTTTGATTTCACTTCTAGAATGAAACCACTCTATCAATTCCAATTGATACAGTTGTTTGATCATCTAGTTTCATTAATTTTCATTCTAGGGCTAATGTCTAATTTGAGGTTTTCTTGTTTAAACTTTATAAATTTTAAAAGTAGATGTGTTCAACATTTGTAGACTAGTTTAATTAATTATTACAAGTGTGTTGGACCCGAGCTCGTTCTAGAACCGAGTTCGTGTCCCACAACTCGAACTCTTTGTTTAACACTCTTTTAATCAATCATTTTAATCAAACCGACTCGTTTATTTATAACAAACCGAACTTGTTAAACATAACTTAATTTTTTTTCTAAACTAAATTTTTTTATTGAAAACCAAAAGTTAATTATTGCAACTCGTTAAACATTAACCGAACGTCCAAACCCCCAAATCATTAACCAAACCCTAGAAAACCCTTCTCGTCAATATAGTTCATTTAGATTCTATATTGAACATAGAAAATTTATTTATCTATGATCACTCATTGTGCCGAATCAACTCGCTTTTTTTGCTTTACTCGCTTAAACTCATCTCTCATTATAATATTCATACCCCAGTTTTACTTCTTTATAGTATAAGGTTAGCATGTATGCCTATTATCAAACTCAATTTTTTATTTCAATTTATACTAAACAATTCACAACCATGTCTTTATGTGTATTATTCTTGCTATGTGTTTATGCTATTTAGTGATGCTACATGTTTATATTTATAATGTTGTTGTAGGTTTTCTCAATCTCAATCTCAATCTCAATATCAAGCATGATCATACCACTTATTCATATATGTTAGACTTTGTGCCAACGACAATGAACACCCAATGATTTGTATTTATTCATTCTCAATAAGGAACACCCATCAATTTATTGCTATATATTCAAATATGCTTGGATTGTATGCTAACCACATGTGATTTACATTTTCTCATTCTTACATATTACAAACTTATGTTTACTCACCAAGTTTTTAGTTGACATTATTTTCATACATGCTATGGCCACATATGTTTGATAAATTTTCATGTTGAACCAATCATAGATTGACCTTAGGTTTTTAGTTAACATTATTTTCATACAATCGAATAACTGCTACTGCCGACGGATCACACGAGAAGAGGTGAAGGACGCACTTAGGAGGATGGGAAGGTCTAAGGCGGTTGGCCCAGACAACATACCCATCGAGGTGTGGAAGTGTCTGGGGGAGGAAGGAGTCATGTGGTTAACTACTCTGTTCAATAGTATTCTCAAATCAGGTAAGATGCCAGACCAGTGGAGGAGCAGTGTTGTAGTTCCTATCTATAAGAACAAAGGAGACGCCCAATGTTGTGGTAACTACCGAGGAATCAAACTACTAAGTCATACAATGAAGCTATGGGAAAGAGTGATTGAGGTTAGACTTAGACGAGAAACTCAGGTTACGGTCAACCAATTTGGCTTCATGCCGGGGCGTTCCACCACAGAGGCAATACACCTTATAAGAAGTTTAATGGAAAAGTATAGGGATAAGAAGCGTGATCTACATATGGTGTTTATTGACCTAGAAAAGGCCTACGACAGTGTGCCACGACAGGTACTCTGGGAGTGCTTGGAGGGTAGAAGAGTGCCCAGGAAATACATAGAGATAATTATGGATATGTATACCAGGAGTGAAACAAGTGTCCGTGCGCCAGTGGGGGATACTGATTTCTTTCCTGTAGAGGTAGGTCTTCACCAGGGGTCAGCGTTGAGCCCGTTTCTTTTTGCAGTAGTCTTGGATGAGTTGTCAAAGTCGATTCAGGGGACTCTCCCGTGGTGCATGATGTTCGCAGACGATATTGTGTTACTTGCTGAGAAAAAACAAGATCTAAACATGAGGCTTGAGGAGTGGCGAACAACCTTAGAGACAAAAGGTTTAAAGATTAGCCGATCTAAGACGGAGTACCTACACTGTGATTTTGGTGAGATTAACGACAGTGAAGACGCACACATCACAATTGAAGGGCAGGTGGTCCCGCAGGTAACGAAGTTCAAGTATTTAGGATCATTTGTACAGAGCGATGGGGAATTAGACAGTGATGTGACCCACCGAGTTCAGGTAGGATGGTGTAGATGGAAAGCAGCCACAGGTATATTATGCGACAAGAGTTTCCCGACTAATCTGAAGGGAAAATTCTATAGGGTGGCAGTTAGACCTGCAATGCTATATGGAACAGATTGTTGGGCCATCAAGAAGGCACAAGTGCGGAAGATGGAGGTAGCAGAAATGAGAATGCTACGTTGGATGTGTGGGCACACAAGGCTAGACAGAATAAGAAACGTTGTGCTTCGCGAGAGATTAGGGGTGGCGAACATAGCAGACAAGATAAGAGAGTGGAGATTGAGATGGTTTGGACATGTAAAGAGAAGACAGACGACGAATCCTGTTAGATCCGTAGAAAACATTACTATAGAGGGGAGGAGGGGTAGAGGACGACCGAAATTGACTTGGGATGAGAGGATTAGGCATGATTTGATAGACCTAAACCTCTCCGAGGACATGGTTGAGGATAGGAATTCGTGGAGAAGTAGAATTAAAGTTAAGGATTTTTAGAGAGAATTGAATACCTTAGGGCTTAGACTTAACTTATTTATGTCACATACCATAATGGTATTTCCCTTACATATTTTATTATTATTATTATTAGCTTTTATATTGCGGTTAAACTGTGACCTTTTTATTAATATTATTATAATTAGTAGTAGTTTTTTATATAACTGTTAAACTTTGATTTCCTTTTTTTGCTTCATACACATGTTCTTAGAGCCGAGGGTCTCTCTGGAAGCCACCTCTTTATTCCTTTGGATAGAGGTACGGTGTGCCTACATCCCACCCTCCCCAGACCCTACCTATAGCTCTGCTGTCGGTGTGGATTTACTGGGTATGATTGATTGATTGATTGATTGATTATTTTCATACATGCTATAGCTACATATGTTTGATGAATTTTCATGTTGAAGAAATCATAGATTGGCCTTAGGTTTTTAGTTGACATTATTTTCATACATGCTATGGCTACATATGTTTGATGAATTTTTAGTTGAAGCAATCATAGATTGACCTTTAGAATATGACTTAAAAGCACACATACTCACTTTCTTGTTAGATTTATTTTTATAGTGAAACTTTGTGTATTTTGTGAATATTATAAAATAATGGAATAAATATAACTTTCAATAGTGCCATGTGTTATTAATAATAGTTACACCCCGATATATAACATGCCGTTGCCCAGGGTGTGACACTATTAGCACCATTGCAAGGTGTTTTGAGTGAAAGTGCTGATCAATTATTTTGAAAATACTGATTTTCGCCAACAATTTCTAAAACTACTGTTGTGAACAAATGGTAGTGAATTGATGGTTTATATGGACACAGTGCTGATCCTTTTTGAAACTGATGATGTAAAACAATTGTTTCGTAGGTGTAACCATTCGGGTTTTCTCGTTTAATATTTTGTAACCGTTACCCGACATGTTTCTATGTTCGTGTAATTTTATCAACAAATTATCGCATTTATCGAGTTATTAATATTGTTTATTATATTTATATAATTTATCAAAATAACTTTAAGATGTATACACTTTCTACCCTAATTATAAACTCTTTATGTTTATATCCAAGAAGTGTAGGGACCTTTTAGGAAATTTGATATATAATTATAATTATTATATTATAACCCATTAACCCTTTAACCCAAACCCATGTTCAGGATCCAAACCCACAAACCCGTATACCCATTTGGATTTCTTGTAGCATAATTTTCGTCAAAATGTGGGAATCGATCTGTGCAAATCACCATAGTGCTTATTGCGAATCACACCGGCACTCTTGATTTGGAATATATGATCTCGTTGATACGTATTGGCATATTTTACCAACCGCCTAACCTAATTTGTATTATATCATATAGAAACAATCTTAACGCAATTAAAATCGTCTGCACGTCCCTAGATACATCGCCAACGAAACCCCCATAACGAATTATATTATCGTAACCTCTTGATCGCCGTTCTTGATCTTGTTCTGCCGTTTGCTTATCGGTCTAAGTTTCCGCTATTTAATCATTGTTTAAGGTAATAAGTTACGTAAATCAGTTAGTCTAGTTGTCTGGATTATTAACCCCAAGGTTAATCGGCCAAACGATTAACGTTTTGGCCGATTGATGATTCTAGGGTTTGTATATGAACTGGGTGTTGTGTCTGTCTGGTTATAATTTATTTTTCTTGTGTTTAAACCAACAGACACCCAAGCCCGTTTTTGGTGTTTAATTGGCAGCTATTTTTTATAATATATATATTATATTAAATAATTAAAATATATTAGTAATAACATAAATATAACAATTAGCTAATATTTTGTCATAACCGACATGTAAAATAGTCGTTTTCCTGAACCTTTGTTAAAACCATATATATATATATATGTATATGTATATGTGTGTGTATATATATATATATAAGTATTAAAATTGTTAACAATTTTAACAATAAAAAATATAATAAGGTTTTAATTTAAATATGCATAATTAAAATATATCTTATTACTTAACATGTTAAAATAGTTGGAAAAGTAATTTATTTACAAATGTTTTTTTATGTATAAACATTTATATATATTATTTATTACAATTTTAATTAAAAGTAACCCTTATAAATAAATGATAAATTTAAATAAAGTATTTTATCTAACAAATACCCGTTCATATCTCAAATCTCTATTAACTCATTCATTAATCCATAGTTATTTCTCCGATTTAGGATTTGTCCGTTGATATTCTCGACGAGCATGACATTTTTTTTTATTTTATTACCATTCTTATCGCATTCATTTCCCTCGCTTATTTTATAAGGTGAATAATCACTCCCCTCTTTACCATCTTTTAAATGTTTTGGGGACATATGCGTACTATACATTATTTATATATTATTAGTATTTACATTTGCAAACTGTTAACCTTGTGTGCTATCAATTATGTGCATAACTTACTACTTGTTAATTTGTTTATTTGAACGCATTCGGAGAGGTCCATCATATTCACATTATTAGTATGATCATACGAATGTCGTAGTAGCCAAAGTCAACTTCACATGGCGATGGTTTTACCGACACTCATTAATTGCTTATTTGTTTGATTGTATATCTCATAAGGACATTGTTTGCTCATTTTTATATTACATTATATTGAACTAACTGGTGTTTTAATAACTCAACTTTATGTTGACAAATCTATTTTTATTTTATACGCATATGTAGGTTATCGTTTGAATTGATATCAAGATTTTGGTGAAGAACTTAGAGTTATTATTGTTAGAAGAATAAATCAAGACTTATTTTAAATTCTGAATTTTGAATTATCTTATTGTCTTTATTTTCAATTTATGTATCTTGTTTGTTTGAATTTATTTGGATATTTAATTTAAATTAATAGATAATGCCACTTTAAATTATTGCATGAGAGTACATTGAGAGCTGGGGAACAATTAGTTCGCATCCCGGGTATTTTCGCCTTAGATTGGGGGTGTGTGACAGTAGGAACTATGATGTTCTCTTTTTGAAAGAGCTAATGAACAAATATTAGAGAAACTATTGGTCTTGCCAAACTGCTGATCATGTAAACCGCTACTGATTTTTATGAAACTATTGCTGGACTTTTAGGAACAACTGGCAAATTTCAAAACAGCATGAAGTTGAGAACAACTACCGGTGTCTTGTTTGAAACAACTGATTTTTCAAGTAGTTGTGATAAACAATTGATAATCAGTCTTGAAGCAACTCGTTTTTCTTCAAAGACTTTTCATCGAACACATGGTGTGCGACTTTCAGTCACTGATTTTCCAATGAAAGTGTGACCAATAACATTTCCCAAACACATGAATTCATCAAAGAAGTAGAAACATTTATATCTTTAATTTTATTCCATTTTTTTTGAGAATTTGAGGAGAGAAGTACGTGATTTCTTAAGTTCTTAAACAATTTTATTTGCTTCCATGTGCTGTTTGAGCATCCATCAGCTGAAGTGATTTTTACATATTATTTCATCGATAAGCATTTTGTTATCCTATCGATTGAAGATATTACATCGACTAATTTTGGAACGAATTTCATCACACCATAAGTTTTTCATTTACATCTTCAATTGAAATATTTTGATTTCACAACAGGTTTTGAGCAAAGTTTAACCAATGATTGTTAGATCGATTGATTTAGAGCCAGGCTCTTATACCACCGGTAGGATCTAAGATCTATCTGTTTCTGTGTTAAATCAATTTTATAAACATCATGTTGTAGGATATGAGTGTATGCTAATTGAATAGTAACAATAATGATTGATTTAACAAATTATTGAAGAAAATCTGAATGAATTGCAATTATATCATCACAAATTCATTCACCTCCATGGTTTTCGTATTCATGGAGTATTGTTACATCATAAAGAAGGTACATTAGCACACAACAATTAAAGGAGGTCACTATTTATTTATAGTACAGGACTTAAAAAACCCTAACTTCTTGTAATCTAGTGATACATATCAACTGCAAAACAATAGATAATAGTTTATATATTCCATCAATTGTAGTTGGGTCTTGAGTCTTCATCCTTCATGGACTTGTTAATAGTGGCTTTTTGCAGTAGTATTGCCAAAAATATTATAGTTTTGTAACAAATAATCATTTTCATTTTTCCAAATCTATGTCGAAGTTGGTGAAAACACAATTTCAAACAATTTTTCGAAAATCAGATACAGATGATCATCAGGAAGGTCTGTAAAACATGAGAATTTATATTCTAGATCGAGAATCTAGACCCATTTCACCTCACAAGATGTCAATTGAGTTGGCTTTGGGAATCCTAAAGTCCAACTATCTTCCACATGGGATTACTATTAGCACTAACACGCCCTGAAACACCCTGCATACGATTCCACTTCCTCACTATTAACTCTCTTCACAACCCACATTTATAAATGAAACGATCATCAGAGCCCATTACAAGGTCGTCATGGAAAATATTTTATACATGTCCTAAATTCAAAGATATCAAAATATATTGATATTAAATATTCTATACATGTACCATATTCAAAAATATCTAAATATATTAGTACTAAATAATAATAAGGCAAAACAACTATAAATAGACTGTTAACACGACTTTAACATGCTTTTTTCCCCAATGTTCAATTCTTTTCTTGATTAATTAATGTAAATGACAACACTTGTGTGAATAAAATTGAAAAAAGGTGTTTCAACACTTAATTAGCTAGAAACACAAATCTAAGCTATTCACATCGAATGGCTCATTGATGTCATCGGTAATGGTTCTCTGAGAATTTATAAAAGTATTAATAACACATGTGTTTCCGATTTATAATTTTCTAAACATACAACATTGTATCGTGATCACCTTTTAGGTGAGTTTATTATCTGTAATAATTATTATGAGATCTATTGTTAACTTTATGTTTGTTTTAAGTTATTACCGTTATTATGTTTGGTTTTAAATAAATTAATGATCATTATATGTACAAAATGACTACAAAAAAATAATAGGTAATTGTTAAACAAGTTATGCCACAATCCGTCTTTGGATAGTTATTGACATTTTATCATTATCTTATAATTCAGTTACACCTTTGCATATGAAAATGTGTATCATGGTTGATCAATATATAAAAAACCTATAATTGTATTTATTTTCTTTTCGTAAATGGTATAAACAACAAAATATGTTTAAAAAGTGAGTAATGCACATTTTTCTTTCTTTTTTCTAATATTCAGTTTGTTGTTGATAAGTTAATATAAACCCATATAAGAGCATGTTTTCTTTACTTATAAGCATCACACACAATCCTAAATCTCTCTCACGAAATTGGTTTGTTGATGTTCTTGAATAATTGTTCTTTGAAAACCTTTTATCATAATAATTATTCATTTATATCTAGTTTATATGTTTTTTAGTGTTTATATAAACTTGTAT